>NW_024962260.1:0-108114 GCF_019238085.1 Lagopus leucura | reverse complement strand
TGATCCTTGGGGTCCCTTCCAACCCAGGTGATTCTGTGATTCTGTGATTCTGTGAATCATAGAGTCATGGAATCGTGAAGGCTGGAAAAGACCTCTCAGATCCTCAAGCCTAAACCCAACCCACCCCACCGTGCCCATAACCACATCCCTCAGGGTCACATCTCCACGTTCCCTGAACAACTCCAGGGTTGGTGAGCCCACCACTCCCTGGACCGCTGTGCCAATGCATCACCTGCACCCACAGCCCTGGGACCCTGCTGTCCCACATCCACTGCGCTGCGCCACAATCCTCTCAAAACGCATCACTCTATGCAGAGGAGGCTTTTTGCATTGGTGAAATCATCCTTTTCTTTCTCTCTTGCTTTCTGCCTCTTCTCAGTTGATTGAAAAAGAAAATGGTTGAACCGCTCCTTTGACCCGGCAGAAGGAGGGGGGGAAAGGAGAAGGTTGTAAAAGAGATTTCCACGCCAAAACTCATGCAGATGTGTTTACGTAAATCCCTTTGAAACAGGCACTAAAAATACCTCTTTAAAATTAGGAGGTGGGGGAGGTTGTTAAGTGCTTTCCACAAACACAGACACAAAACCACTCCACGGCAGGTTCCTTCCCCACCTCATTCAGACCACTGTTATTAGTGCAGCAGGAGCCCTGCCGTTTGTTATTGGAAATTATAATAGCAAATCACTGCGATATTTTCCCTGATTGCACGGATCCTGAGCCAGTTCAATTTTAATCTTCTCTCCACTATTTCCTCGTGCATCAGCAGAGGCACCAGCTGCAGAAAAGCGCGTGGCTTCCTTGAAGCAGCTTAAGCACAGAAAAGAAACACAATTCCATAATAGGTGTTTTTCATCCAATTTTAGCTCAACCCCCTCCCACACCCCTGCATCCTGCTGCAAGACCAAACCAAGCAGCAGCTCTTTTTTGCTTCTTGGCCTCCAGAAATGTTTCACAACCTCTCTTATCTCACCCTGGGCCAAAAAAGCAGCCCTGGTTCTTCGTTTTTCCAGCAGCTGATTTGCTATGCATGGCTGTGTAAGAACAGAGGCGTCCCTGCTGATGGCAGGGTTGGTGCCAGGTGCTACAGGGACACTGCATGGTCACAGCCTGGGAATGGAGATGGGGTTAAGGATGGGATGGGGATGGTAAAGAGATGAGGATGGGATGGGGACAAGGATGAGAATCAGATTAGGACAAGGATGGGATGGGGATGGAGATGGGGATGGGGATAGTGAAGCAATGAGGATGGGGGCAGGGTTCAGGATGCGGAGGGGATTGAGGATGGGATGAGGATGAGGGTAGGGTTGGGAATGGGGATGATAATGGGCACAGAGATAGGAATGGCTCCATCTGCATCGCAAACTCCTGCTGGAGGCAGCTGCTGGCAGCACTGGGGCAGGTGTCTCCACCATAGCTTAGAGCTGCAATCCTAATTAGGACTGCCTTTGGGTGTCCTCCTCCCCAAGATGCCGCTCTCAGCAAGCAGCCCTGTGCCTTTCCTGTTTTCAAATCTCCCTCCCTGGCAAACACCCTGCAGGTTTCCAACCTGAAAAGTTGACAGCGATGTCAACCAGGTCCCATCCCTGCACCAGACAGGGCCGTGGGTCCTTGCTGCAGTTCCCTTGCCCGAAGTCCCGCTCTGTTGAGCAGGGCAAATGGCAGCAAGATAAATAGTTTATTTGCCAATAACATAGCTCATTAGCTTTTAATCGAATAGCGGATTGTGAGCACAGTTGTCGGCAGCAATGGGAGATGGCTTTGAGCATGGATCTTAGCAGGGCTCATCGGGCAGGAGGGGAGCACAGGGAGGTCAGGCAGATGCTCCACATGGCGCAGGAGTGTTCCCTTTGGTGCTCAGACAAAGCTTATTCCCCCTCTGTTTGCAATAAGGAATTCCGCAACAAATTTCTCTCACCAGAGAGACTCCCAGCCCAGGCAGGGAGATGGCAAGAGGCTCCCGAGGGGAAGCTCTGGCCCCGGGCTCCCGGCCCTGAGGCTGCAGACAGTCATTGCCCTGCTCAGCACATCCATCTTTAATTGGGTGTAATAATAATTTTATTGCTTGCTGGGATTTGTGAGGCTGAACTAATATTTGCAAAACGCTTTGCTATCCTCCGCTGAAAGGCAACCCGGGGTGGCAAAGCCCCTGTGCCATTCACGTCGGGATAATCCAGAATTATTCATAAACAAAATCAAGATTATGCAAATATATTCATTAGTTCTCAGCATACCTCCAGGAAAATAGAGGAATTAGTCTTGTTAACAATTGTATATTATGTAAGCGTGCGGCTAAGCACACAGACACGCTCACCATCCACCTGGGGCTCATCCCAGGCTCTTAGAGCACTGCAGAAAGAGGTGTGTTTGGGCTCAGGGTGGTCCCAGTGTGCCACTGCCCCCTCGCTGTCCTTTGGCACGGTGTGAGCGATGCCCAGCCTTGTGCCCAGGACACGATGGGATCAGCAGATAAAGGTGTGCTGAAGACACCGCGCGGTTTAATTAATGCCACATGCCTTTCACTCCTTAGGTTGTGTGGGTTGTTAATTATTTTTATAAAGAAAATAATTAGTCCCAATCAAGGCAGAAGCTCTCCAGAATTACAGCTCATTAACTGCTCTCACATTTTTTCTGTTCTATAAAAAGTCGCGTGGTGCTGATGAAAATTATAGACCCTTGGAATCAGCATTAAATACAAATTCAGACAGTGTTACCATCCCATTACCATCAACTGCATCGACTTGGCTTTGGTAATTGCAGCTGGAGTGCAGGGATTTCTGCTCTGTGCAATCTCTGCAAACAAGCGCTGTGCCCATCGGCCTGCCGGAACCAACGTGACACCGAGCAAACGCAGCCCTGAGGAGGGGACAGCCACCAAGGAGACTGGGAAGGCTTTTGTGGGTGGGTGATTGGATGCGCGGGTTTGGGGCAAAGGGGACAGGCAGCAGCCTGGAAGCTGTGGGTTTATGCTGTGGGACGTGGGACGCACGGGATCACAGAATCTTTAAGGTTCGAAAGACCACTGAGGTCATCTGGTCCAACCCTAATCCATGCTGTGTTTGCTCCGGACCACATCACTCAGTGCAACATCTGCACTTTCCTTGAACACCTCCAGGGACGGAGACCTGACCGCTCCCTGGCAGCCCATGCCACTGCATCACCACCAGATGCTCCAGGGGGGATGCAGGAGCGCTCCGAGCACCTCCAGCTGGGTCATCCCAGGGCCAGTTCTATTGAACGGTGCAGAGGCTTCATTCAAAGCCTGATTGAAAGAAATCAGAGCATGGTAAAGCGAGGTCAGGGCAAATCAATAGCAGAGCGGTGGGGAGGGTGAGCAGGGTGCTGGCTCGGCTGCTGCTGCACCATGATCAACAAGGTGAGCCCCATCCTTTGCTCCATGAGGAACATAGCTGAGAGCCAAAATGGGGAACTGGAGAAGGAATGGGAAGTGGGGATGGGGGCAGTGAGCAGAGCGACCCCGGAGGAGCAGCACTGAGCCCCATGGCCTTGGTCCTGCTGACCAGCCTGGAGCCAGGCCAGCTGCAGCCAGCTGCTCATTTCATTAATGGAGAGACATCAATTAAACATGGAGTGTTGAATGGGGTTGTCAGCAGATCAATTAGCCCCAACCTCAGCATGGGGACTCAGGGACTGTTTCAGCCCCAGGATGCCCTGCGCAAGCACTCCTGCCCCAAAAGAGGCCATTTTCAGCCAAACCCTGCCCCAAAAGAGGTCATTTTCAACCCAAATCTGCCCCAAAAGAGACCAATTTCAGACCAGTCCCACTGTCCCTAGAAAAGGACAAGAACAGTGCAGGAACTGCAGTGCATTCCCCAGCACCTTTCTCTCTTTTAATAGAGTTTGTTCCCACTTTCAGTTCTTCAAGCTCTCCTCGCAGTCCCTGCACTAGCAGGGAAGGCACTTGTGAAAAAAAAAAAAAGAAAAAAAAATTGCTATTTTTACACTCCCAGTGTTTGTCAGCACTTTCAGCTTACCCGTGGAGGGGAGGTGGTGGCACCAGGGCTGCATCGCGCCAGTGCACCATCACTTCTCCTGTGCCATCGGGCCCCATTCCTCTGCCTGCTGAGCACCAATGGGTTCCAAATTGGGGCATCCCTTCTGGGCACCCAGCTTCCCCTCAGTTGCTGTATGGTCACACAAAGTGCCCACCCCCAGTGCCAACCCCAGGCACAGGTGGGATTTAATGCCCCGCTCCAGGCTTTGCAATGACAGAGAGGTTTCAGTGGCCATGGGAAGAAAAGGTAAGGAAGAAATAAAAAGAGAACGAAGAACTGCAATCATGCATGAAATGATTTCATTTCACTGAGGAAGGGATTGCCTTTGGAAAGTTCATATTATGGAAAAACGCGCATGAAGGTCTGGCTGTAGGGAGAGAGGCAGGGAGGGGGAGAGGAGAGCCCCAGCCCTATGGATGGGTAAACCCTCCCAGGACTGATCTGCCCACATCTCATAGCCCCAAATATTTGTTAGTTAAACCTTGAAGGAGTGGTGCAGGGTTATGAGCCCTCTCCAGACGGTCCTATCATGCCAAGATGAGCTAAGTCATTTTTTTGGACACATCTCCCATTCATGAGTAGGAGTCAGGAATGGGTTGGGGGGGGGGATTAGCCTGATGTGGTTTCCTGCAGCCCCTCACCCCGATGGGGACCCAAAGCCCTGCAGCTCCTCACTTTATCCCAGGCTCATCATTCAGAGCTCCACAAGACCCTGTGCTGCCACACCGTGCCCTGGGATGCAGACGGCGCCCTTGGGGACCAATGAACTTTTACCATTGGGAATCGCCCCAGCACCAAGCCAGGAATGGGGCTGACAGAAGAGGACCATGAGGAGAAGGAAGGCTCTATGGGTCCTATAGGCATCCCCAGTTCTGCCCTCACCCCCAGCAGCCCTCGAGCTGCCTAATGAGCGCAGCCGCCGTGCAGCTGGAGCCGGCGGGCGGGGGCTGACAAAGCCGCCCTATTGACAGCGCCCCGAGCACGGGGGCTTTGCTGCTCCCCCCTCTGCTTTCCTCCTCCAGGCCCGCTCCCCCCGCTGGGCTGCAGCCATGGGCTCATTAGCGCTGCGGCTCGTTGGGCGCGGGAAGGAGCAGATGGCAGCCAGGCCCCGCTGAGCAGATGCCCGATGGACAAGGGGGGGATTAGCGGAGCCGGGGGCCCTCCGGCAGCACAGCCCGGTGCTGACATGTGGGGACTGAGCAGGATGGTGGGGATGAAGGAACCAGTGATGTGCCCGACGAGCTGCGGGTTGGGGTGGCAGAGAGCTGGGTCCCATCCCAACCCAAAATCACTGCCGATTGCAAATTGGGCAGTGAAACCACGTGTAGCACAACACATCCTGGGGGATTAGGGGTTAAAATAAATCCCTGCACTGGCCCGGGGTGACCCACTTCAGCCATCTGGCAGCAGGGAAGCGGCTGGTACGTGGGGTACCAGTGGATGCCAGTGGGCAGTGGCAGCCCTGTGCCTCTTGGAGTTCCCCATGGAAGGAGAAGCAGCATCCCACCGCTGCTCCGTGGGGCTGTGCGCAGGTAATGATGATAATGAACAACCACCCACTGCCTTAAAATAAAAGACTCAGCAAGAAGAAAGTGGAAATGGAAAAGGAGAGACTTCAGCTCTGTGCCACAGTGTTCAGTATCCCTTTTGCTCTACGGAGTCAAGGGCAGACCCCAGAGCGCAGCCCCTGGCTGGCCACGGGTGGGATTAATGTATTCTTTTGTTCCAGATGAAATGTGGTTTTAGCAGAGCTTTAACCCTGCAAACCTCCCAGAGCTCCTGTCAGGAATTAGGAGGGAAGAGGCATTATCTGCAGAGCCGGGGCACGCTGGAGAAGCACTCTGATCTGGGGCTGCGCATGGACCCAAAAGGCAAGAACCCTATGGGCCCCTCCAGGAGGAGGAAAATCCCTTTCTGCAATGGGAACCCCACGCTGCCTGCATCTGCCAAGCTGGGAGGAAACAGGGACACAGATGGTCACCGTGGTGTTGTGCTGGACTCCCTACTCCCTTCATCCCTCTGCCTGCTGGCACAGAGGGCTTTGCTCTTAGATCAGTTCTGCAGTGAAGCCTTTGGGATCGCAGCCCAGTTTGGAAGTGCTGTAAGAGCCACTGCTGCCCACGGTGCCCCAAGCTGAGCTTCCCCAATTTCCAAACCTGATTGATCACTAACGGAGAAGTGGAAGCATTCAGTGACCCCAGTGTGGGTCCACATGGGCTCTGGGATGTTTGGTGCAAGCTGATCCCCCAGCCCTCTCCTGCACTGATCCAACACCTTCACCAAACTCTGGTGACACTGAGCAACGGAAAGAAGCTTCACTTCCTTTGAAAAACAGTGCAAAGATGCTCTTAGTCAATATTGTGACAGCCAACAGAATAAAAATGCTCTAGATTTGAGGATGTGTTGTTGTGAGGAAGTCACACAAATCCCTGCGCATCCCAGCAGAGCTCAGTAGGAACCAGCAACCCCTCGGTCCCTTTTTGTGTGGTCCGACCCTGCTGCCCTGGGCTCGGACTCCAAGGGAAGGAGGGGGACAGACAACCAGAGGGACGTGTGCTGGGGGCCGTATGGCTGAGCCCCCACCCCAAAACTACAATTCAGCCCCTCACACTACTCCAGGCTCCAAAGAGCCAAAGTTTCCCACTTGGGGAGGAGGGAATAGAAAGCTCAGATCCCCCAGCCGCAGGCAGCCCCCGTGACCCCAGCCCTTCAGTAAGACATCTGCAGAAGGGAGCAGCCCCCCAAGCCGAGGGTTCCCCACCCCTTACCTGGGCAGCGGTTTGCGGGCGGTGATGCTGGCCACGATGATGCTCTCCGGTCGCGGTGTGGCCACGGCTTTGAAGGTCCCTCGCCAGAACTTCTCGAAGAGCTGCTTCTCGCCCTGCTGCACGCTGGCCATGGCCCCGGCGCGGCTCGGCGCGGCCGCTCTCCGCGGTGCTGATCTCTACATCCCTCCTGACCGCGCACGGCTCGATTCGGTGCCGGCTTGGGTTCAGTCCGAGGTTTAATGGGGGATATTCCGGTTCGGTAAGGCTGGAGGGGAGAGTGTGAAGCCGAGCCGGCTCCCGGCTCCCGTTTTGTGGCAGCGAGGCGGGGAATGGGGCCGGGCCCGCTCTTGTCCCCTCCCCGGTGCCGCCTCCCCCCGCTGCTCTGCTGGGAGCATCCCTGGACCGAGAGCATCCTTGGCTGGAAGCACCAGGATGGTCCTCGTGGGGCCCATTTCGGCCGCGCAGGAAGCATCCCGGAGCTCACGGCCCTTGGAGGGAATTTGTCTCTTGCAGCACAAGGGACAGTGACCTTGGACGGATGCGCTGCTCCCTGTCGTGTCTCGGAGAGCCACGTGCTGATTTATGTAAGCAACCGGGGGATAATGGAGCCAGGAACAATAGCCAGGAACAATAGAGAAAGAAGAAAAATCACAAAGGACTTGAGAGCATCTTGTGGTAAACACACGAGCAGCAGGGCCAGCTCCATCCCATCGCTGCAGCTTGGTGCCCAAATGCCCAATCGGGCACTGGTGCCTGCCCTGAGGTTTGCAGGATGCAGCTGCAGCCGAGGACCCCGTGCACAATGCAACATTTCCACCATTCCCCTCTTTAACCCCCCAGCCCACAGCCATCCCCACCAGTCCAGCCCTGTCCCTAGGGCTAGAGACTGGAGTTGCTCAAAACACCCCCAGATTCGCTGCCAAACACTGGGGATAATAAATATTTGCACTATTAAATTAGCAGCACGGGTGGTGTGTGTGCAGGAGGAAGGCAGTGATTGTTACAAGCAGAAACCTCTTCTGGCGTACCTCATGGAGACATCAGCGAGCTAATTAAGCAATTGGCTCTGTTAACGGAGGCTCCTAGGAATACATTTCCCCACTATAGAATAACTGCACTCTAATAAATTGCCTCATAAATAAACAGCCCAAAAAAAGCAACATAAGATACCCAGAAAAAGCTCTGTGCGATAAGCAGAGGCGATGCTGGGTGCTACCGGCACTACCAGCACAGTCCCAGCACCACACCCTGCAGGGAGCAGCCCCGGGGGGATGCACCGTCCCCTTCTTCTCCCCCCACCCTAAGGGCCCAGCCCCCCCTTACCCACCCCAGTCCCAGATTTTGATTTGGGAGATGACAGCCAAAAGCTGCCCGGGGCATTCGGCTGCTGCCATGGATGAGCACAGGGAGATCAGCAGGACGGATCTGCGCCTGCTGAGAGGTACCCAAGGGGAAGAAAGCAGAAAATGTGTTTACCCAGGATTACATTTTAATCTCTTCTCCCTTCCAGAGTGAATAAAGCTGGGTTTGTCCTGGAGCTGGACAAATATTTTTTCTATAGATGTCGTATTTTTCCTTGGTTTTGGATTGCTTGCTTTGTGCTTTACACATTGCAGAACCCGGTGGATGCTGATTGCCCACTGCAGCTGCTGTTCCATGCCCACTGGTTCTTGTAGTCCCCAAATACCCAACAAAGCAGAACAGAGCCTGTCCCTGTGGCCCCATGGCCAGGACAGTGGCATTGTACCATCCTGTGACTTTGAGAGCATCTCCATCCATACCTCTGTTCCCACTTTGCTCCCCATGGGTGAAGGCTCTTCAGCAGCCCGGTTCTGCACAAAACCTCCCTGTATCCACCTCCACCCATCTCCCAGCCAAGCAGGTTTCCTGCAAATGCAGAAAATCAGTAATTACCTCTGGAAGTATTCATTACAACTCAAGAGTCAATAAACAAAGGCTGTGAGTACCCTCTATTCATTACATTCAGCAGCACCTACCAATTATTCCCTCTGCTAAGCCAGCCCCAGCCAGCAGTGGGGGGATTCTGTTTGTACACTGAGGATGCAGCATGTCTTGGGTCCATCCCTCCCATGCCAGCATTCATCTCTCCCTTTAGAAATATCAATTTCATGGAAAGTTGATGTAAAGCTTCCCATTGAGAAGCTCCCAAGAACAGTCCCCCACCATTGGGTCCGTTCACTGTCCTCCCACAGCTGAGAACATCCAAGGATGAGGCTTTGGAGGTAACTTTGGAGGGGGGAGAGAAAAGGGTAAGGAGAAAAAGCCCTTTTTTTTCCTTTGAAATAGAAGTAGGGAGACGCACTGCCCTACAGATGTGGGAAGGTGGACATTTTGGAAGCTGGTGGCATCACCATTGCCACCAAGTTGGCACCACCTGCATGGTAATTTTCTCATCCCATCCCAAACCATCCTATGCCACCCTGTCCATCCCTTCCATGGGGCTGCCCCATCCCAACTCAACCCATCCCTCCCTTCGTCAGCTGGAGCAGACTTTTTCCAAGTGTCCATTCCGTACAGTTTCATGGCCTTGTGCGCCGTGCAGGGGCACAGGCACCCCTCTCACCAATGCAGCAATTAGGCATGTTCACATTAACCAGATAATTAAGCAGAAAGGCACTAATTGAATAAACAGGAGAACTGAATGCCAATGACATGGGGAGAAAGGAGGCTGGGGACGGGTGGCTGAGGGACAGCCACTGCCGTGCAGGCTTTCAGAGCTGCGGAGAAGCAGCAGAGGATTTGGGGAGCAGACACTTCCTGCTGAGAGGCATTAATGGAACGCGGAAATGTTTTACTGCGCTGTGATTTCAGATGTTTTTGAATGCAGCTGCAGCTCCGTTCCATTCCGGGCTAATTTAAGCTCCAGTTAAACCAGACTAAATTACAGCCCCGGGAACCGATGTGACAGGGAATGCATCCAGGAGCCCCAAATCCTGCTGACCTTGCTTCTCCTTCCAACTGGACTGGACTTAGAGCCTCTGGCAAAACAGCACTGCATGTCACCAAGGGACTGCAAGCAACCCTCGGTGCCCTCGGGTTCCCAGCTGAGCAGGGCAGGACCCCGTTGTGCTGGGACCAGCAGGATTAGTCCTGGGGACAGGGGACAAGCAAGCTCCAAGGGAAGGGATGTGCCATCCCAGCTGTGGAACCCACAGCCCCTTCCTTTGCTCCAGAAGAGCAAGTGGTTGTCTGAGACCAAAGCAACAAAGGTCAGGGGAGCAGAGGCTGTTTGCCCTCAGATTATTATTATTATTTTTTAATAGAATAAAGAGGAGATTATTAGATAGAATTAATTGTTCACACTGTACAGGAGATGAAAGTGTGGGGAGTAAGCAGATGCCGGTCACGATTCGGCGCTCATTAAGGCAAGAGCAAGATTCATCTCGTACACATGATTAACTCCTGGCCGCTGATGATTTACATGGCAGATGATCAAAAGAGAATTAATTAGCCCACAAACGGGGCTGCCTCCAGTCTGGCCCCAGCAGTTCTACCAACGGCAGAGCCGAGGTCCCCAAAACCGAGTCCACAGCCACCACGCTGCTCAGACACTGCAGCCATTCCCTGCGAGCAGAGCAGGAGATCCAGGCACGTCCCTCCACCACTGGGGATGCTCTACCCACTGGGTTCTCCCATGCAAGAGAAGTGCATGCCCAAAGCCCACAGAGCCCAGCACAAGCCAGGGCATCTGCTGGCCCCACAGCTTAGCATCTGCTGCTCAGATAAAGAACCTGTGCTGACTGTCACCTTTATTTTGAAGAAATGAACTCCTGCAGGAGTCACCTTCAGCACTCGGCCCTTCCCGAGGTGGTGGGAGACGAGCTGATTGCATGCAACTGATTAGCAATTAGCCTGGCATGCTCCAGCTGTAAATACGGACACCAGGGCTGGGGAGGAGGAACCCGGGGGGGGGTCCTGTGTGCTGATATTGATAATGAGAGGGGCACACAGCCCCTGCACGGAGGAGCAGACTCCAAAATAACATTTCTCAAGGATTTTGGCAGTCTGCAGCAATCGAATCCCAGAGAGAACTGCATCCTGCTGTCTGCCCAACTGCATAAGAATTGTGTCTTTAATATGGGGCTGGGATATGGCCTGTAAATAACATACCATAACGTAATGTACAGACTGGTATAGGCTGTTAATGGCTGGGGGATGCTGGGGGACAGCTCCTCTTCCAACTCCAAGGGGTTCAGAGTCCCTAGGGGGCACAGGGCTGGGATGGTGACAGGGTTCCAGCCCCAAGGGACTGAACTGAGCCCAACTCACCCAGTGCCACTGCCCCCAGGACCATGAGGTTGGCACGCGCCTGTTGCAAGTTTCCATCTCTCTGCCCATGGCTTTTAGAGGCACTCAGCTGCAGATTGCCTCTGTGACCCAAGTCCCCATTCCCATGGGCTTTAAGAGCCTCAGCGTAAAACAAATTAATAACAAAGTGAATTGTACTTGAAGGCAGCTACTGGAGTGAGGAAGGCAATGCCTGGAGCTCAGGGGCTGTGGCAGTGCAGGCGAGCGAGACGTGCTCCATGGTCCTGCAGTGCTGGCAGTGATGGATGAGTCCACTTCCAGAGCAGACTGAACCAGGGTGGCTTAAAACCAAAGTGTGCTGAGGGCCAGCGTGCTGCCTGCCCAAAACCCTGCATGCAGAAATCTGATGGCACCATGGCAGAGGCCAGATGGAGTCTGGGTTCTGCCAGCCCTGCCTCAGTGAGCTGGGAGGGATGGGTTTGCCCCTTGCTGTCCCATGAACATCCCCCAGTGGATGTTCAGCCCTCATGCTGCTCCTGGTCCATGGTGTTTGATTCAAGATGAGCAGAACTTGGAGAACCTCAAGCCAAAATCTCTACAACTTCATCTGAAGGCTACGGGGGGTTCATATTCATCCTCAGCCTTTCCCCCAGCCAGCAATGCAGAGATCCCAGCTCTCTGCAGAGCGGAGGTCTCAGCTGCCCAGGGAGGGCAACTCAGTGCACAACTGGGATCCCACCTCCACATCCCCCCCCTTGTCCAACAAGGCCAGAAATCACTCACTCAGTCTTCAAGTAGTGGTTCAAAGCTTTTGCAACCCTCTCAAGATTAAATAGCAGCAGAAAAATAATCCAGGATAAGTCTTGTCAAGGCATAAGAAGCATGACATGGCCGAGGAGCCAACACAGCAAAAGGGTCCATGTTCCAGGTTAAATCCAACCCTTCCTGGGCAGCCTCCTGCCCTACCAAACAGGAGTTAATTCCCACCAGAGAGACACGGCAAGCAACCCAACCTCAGGCTGAGCAGAACTCCGGAGGCTCCCTGCTCATGTTTGCCCCATTCCTGCAGACCCCTGCCTCTCACAGGTGCACACAGGGCCTAGAAGACCTCCAACATGCCCCAAGACATTGAGTTCACACTCTGGACTCTCCTCGTGGCAATGACATCTCTGCTCCAGTGGCTGTGGCTGTCCCTCTGCCATTGCTGCAGGACACACAGAGCTCCCCATGGCCCACAGCTCCCTCTGCATGAAGGCATCACCACTTTATCTCCAAAACCCCTCCTCCCAGACACCTCCTCAAAGTGTTTGCAAGTAACAAATAAATAATCAGCGACAGCAAGCTGGCTGCACTAGAACATTTATATCATATAATGCACCATTTATTTTCAATTATCGTGGTGCTTTCCCCTCTCCCTCCCCGTGCACTTGGCAGGTCGCTGGTGGAAAGTTTGCAGAGTTGCAAAACGCCCTCATATGAGATGTACCAGGGAACAGGGAGGGATGGCAGCAGGGTGGGAAGGACAGACAGCCACCTTGGGGTCATGAGAGTTTTTGGGTTGGGCTGTGATTTCCAAGCTGGCGACAAAACCACCAATCCCCACAGCCAAGGGACCTCCACACTTCCCATGCCCTTGGGTGGGGATGGGCTGCTGCACCGCCTTACACCTGCGCTCCCACCAGCTCTGTTATTCCCACCTCTGTCTCAGTCAAAGCCATTTAAAGCTCTCTGACATATCATGAAGAACTTTCCAGTGCGGTTCAGGGACTAAGATTTGTATTGAGAAGCCCAAATTTATTGGATTAATGCTGTGGACCAAAAGCTTGGCCGCTTAACAATTGGAGGATCTGTATTTTACAGCAACGTAACTAATAAGGCCATTAATACAAACCGGGCTCACTCCTGACATTTATATAGCCATAAATCTCTCTCAGCACTGGAATTATTTATGCCATCCCAGGCACTTGAGCAGTGCTGTCATCCTTTATCAGGCTGAAAGATTTAAGCCAAGAGACAATGATGCTAACTGTAATGAAAGGGAGCACGAGCAAAGTGAGGATGGCGCTGGCACAGCAGGAGCAAGGCCATGACCTGACCAGAGCATGCCAGGAGCAAATGCAATCCCTGCTCTTGGGCTTTGGGGGGCAGCTCTCCATTTCCAGCAGCAATAAGGTCAGGGCACCTGCAGCCCAGGTGCTTAAGGTCAAGCTCTTTAGGATGCGTCTGTGCCTCAGGTCTGTCTTGAGCAAAGAAAACTTGGAGAGAGAAGCAAATAAATCTGTGCAGAGCAAGGAGGCCCAAAAAGCAGCCCCAAGCAGCACAGGAAACTGTAAACAGGGAGAGGAGAGGGTGTGGGTGGTGGGAGCAGAGAGCAGCCTGCCAGCCCTCTGTGTGCACTAATTATTTCTGGCATTATCTGCTCCAACAGATAAGGTTTTCATTAATAAACTCGAAGAGGAGCAGGGGCTGTGGGGGGAAGGGAGAAGCAGCAGCAGCTGAGAGCTGCAAATTGGCCACAACCAGCAGCAAAATGCAATCAGGTGCAGGGAGCAACGGGGGGCCCGACAGCAGTGGTGACAGCAGAGGGGACATGAGGGACAGTAATTAGCAGCAGTCCTTTCCCTGCTCACCACTGCTTTGCAGGCTGACTCCTAATTCACTGCACGTTGGAAAAGAAATAGTCAGTAATTTTTCAAAGCAGGGCCTTATTAAGCCCACTATCTGCAGTTATTTAATTGGACAAGATTAAGCCAGGGCAGCCTGGGATGCAGGGAGGGTGCATCACTGCACTGCCACTGTGCTCCTGCAACGAGCATGCAGGCAGATGTGCATGCACGGGGTGATGGGCTGCAGGGATGCTCAAGCCATGGACATTAAATTATCTCGTGCAGGTTGTGATAACGCAAAAGGGAGAAAAGGAAACTCTAGATCCTGCTCACAGCATTGGGGCTGGGAGTCAAGGGACAGGATGATGCAGGATGGGGCCAGTGTTGTGCATTCGGACAGACTTACAGGAGGCAGGAGGGATGGGGTCACAGATGCACAGCAATTAGCAGGAGCAGGCTGGTCCCCTCCCAGCCTCGGTTTCCATGGCAACGGGGTGGTTCAGCACATTTCTCCACGCACAATCTCACCGCAAAGGTCATGGCAGCATGGCAGAGGAAGATGCCTGGCCCTGCTGAAACAAATCATTAAAACATGGACAAAAGAGTGCAACCTTCCCAAAACGCTCAATTCTGAAGATGCCTCCACCACCTCAGGGTGCACACACCAGGGTCAGCAGCAGCCCCTTGCTCTATTTCCATTGCTCACAGCCAGCATATGAGTGGCATTTCCACCAGGCTCACCACTCCCCTGGTCCCGGGTTGCTGCTCTCTGATTGCTGCTAAGAGGATACAGCATCCCAAACACAAAGATGTGCAGCTCTCCTGCAAGCTCTTTGCCCTCCAAGGTGCAGAGCCACAGGGTCTCTGGCAAACTGCATCTGCAAAGAGAATGGAGAGAGACTGGGAAGGTGAGGAGTGGACTGCTGGCTGCTTTGATGCTCTCCTTAAGCCATGGGTTTTGCAAAAGAAAAGTGAGAGCTGCACACAGGTGAAAGGACAGTATTTCCTGAGGCAGAGTGAGTTGCCAACCTGGTAAATACTTCATTAGGGGTCAAACTGCTAGCACAGGGAGTTCTACCTGCAGAGATTTATCGTCTGTTTGAAACAGCAGCAGCTTATCAGAAAGGATTTCCTTCTGCCTGAAACCAGGAGTGAGTCTGCATCCGTGCTCAGCTGTTTAAAACCAGCACAACCTGATGGATGCCCTGGTGCTGCCCCAAGCAGAGACAGCTCAGGAACCGGGGCGGCTTGGGCCCCTCGCTCTGCTTTTGCTCAGAGGGCAGAAGATGCAGGGACCACAGGTGTTCTCCCAGCCTTACAGGAGTCTTCAGATGCCCATCAGCATGGAGAACCAGAAGAGAGGGGATGCCAGCCAGAGACCTGCATCTCATAGGGAAAAAGGCTGAGACCGAGCTTCACCTCTATGAAAGGTAAGATGAAAACTCCTTGTATAACTAAAGCTTTCCTGAGCAAAGTTAGAAAAGACAAATCTATTCACAGGCAGAAATCTCCTCAGATGAGTTCAGAGCAGCAGCAGAACAGAAGCTTCGGGCAGTTCAAAGAGACATTCTCCTGGGATGGAAGCTCAGGATGGAGAAGTATCAACAACCTCACAGAAGCATCTCCTTTCTCACACCTCATGTCACTTACTGAGGAGCTGAGCAATAACAACTCCCTTTTCCAAATGCTGGTAATGGCAGTGACCTATCCTGCTTGGTTGTAATTAGCTCCAAAATCACTACAAACCCGCGCAGCTGAAGAACACTTCAGTCCTCCAAAATGAAGCTGAGCTGCAAGAAAGCAAATAGAATCCATCCTGGCTAATTATTTGTTATTAATTGTTTAAAAAAAAAAAAAGATGGATTGATGAAAGGACTTGGTAAGCAGAACAACAGCGCGAGTGTACTTGAAGGCAAGCGCTGTAACAGGATCCGAGAGCAAGGCTTGTCATAATCCACGGGCTGTTAATTATCTAAACACTGGTCCCTCGGAGCTGCATGAGTGAGGATTAATTAGTTTTTGAAATAATAGCTAAATTGATACCGGGAAGGAGCTTGGGTTCCAAAATAATGGCTGAAAATTAGCCAGCTTGTTTCTGCGCTTCTTTCTGCCATGCTCAGAAGGACATTTGTCTCTGTTGTTTTGCCAGAAAAGGGCCATTAATCACAGCGGCAGATGGCCCTTCCCAGACCTGTCGCGCTGCAGAGAGACAAAAGGAAGGCGGAGGAGAAGGAGGAAGCAATCACCTACAAGTGTTGGGAGAAAGGAATCCTCAGAACCAGCCAAGAGCAACTACTGAGAGCATCCTGCAGGAGAGCTGGATCTGCCCAGAGTAACTCGCGGAGATGGAGGACGTCTCTTGCAACAGGCAGGTGCCTACAGGAAAGGGTCTGAACATCTCCAAAACAAATTTCCAGCATCCCCAGCCCACCCCACCATGCCCATATCCCTCAGTGCCAAATCCCTACGGCTCTGCAGCCCCTGCAGGGACAGTGAGCCCAGCACTCCCTGGGCAGCTGTGCCACTGCATCACTGCTTTTTTGGAGAAGAAACTTCTCCTTGTGTGCTTTGCTCATCTTCCTGCCAATGGGAGGCACAGAGCCTTTCCCTCCCCTCTGTCCCACGCTGCTTCATGCACATTTTCGGGGCACCCTGGGACATCAGCTCAGTGTGGCAGCAGGGAGGAAGCAGCCAGGTGAACGCTGCAGCATTAATCACAGCAGCCTCCCCACACGGAGCCCGCTGTCTTGAAAGAGTGTCTGCTCCATAAAGTATGCACAGCTGACACGTGTGAAACCCTCCACAGCGTTTACTGATATGGGTTACCTTGGCTTTTACAGCATAATAAATAACGGGGGAGAGACAGACAGACACCCATCCCCTAATCAGCAACGGCAGCAAGGAGGGGATAAATGTTTGGCTGGGGGAAAAGCTCCCTTCTCCGAACCTTCCAGAGCCACGGGGAACCCACAGACCCCCCATGAGCATGTGTCCTGTTCAACAGTGACCCAAAGGAGGGCAGCTGACACTCAGGTCTGCTCTCACTCTGCACCGCTTCTCTGTACGATCAAACCTCAGTGGTTTGGTATGCTACACAGGAGGCTTAAGCAGAGCTCAGAGGAAAGATCCTATTAGATAAGAGCAAACGCAGCAGGCCTGTAGCTGAGGGAAGCCGCTCCATCTCCGGGAGGCTTGGTTTATCAGCACAGGGCTCAGGCACACTGAGAACCCACCGCAGCGTCAGGCAGCGAGCAGCAAACATCTCATTAGTTACAGCAGGGCTCCCGCTGCTCTGCCAGCCAGCACCGGGCCTGCTTGGAATGGGGAGCAGAGTTCCCTCCTGGAAGCAAATCAAAGGCAGCACAGAGGGGGGTAGCACACCTTGATGCTGCCGCTGCAGCGCCGTCCCCCTGCTCCTGGTCTCACTCCACTGCAATGCCTTAGCTAGATAAATCACTCACACCACGGGCAACAGAAGCCAAGTAGATGTCGTCTCCTTGGCCATTACTCTGATTTTTCATCCTTCACTTGCTGTGAAAAAAGAAATGAGAGTGAGAGCGGCAGCCCCCAGCCTGGGCCGCAGTGCACAGCCAGCTGCACAGCATCCATCCTCAGCAGCACCGCTTTGCCCTTCATCGTCCAGCAAGCACTGATTTATCTCCAGGTGCTGAGCAGCAGTGTGGCCTGTGAGCATCACTTCAGCAACCCGGAGCCTGGTGGTGCTCCCTTCTCCTGCAGAGGGACCCGAAGCAATTCCTGCTTTTGGGTGTCCCAACCAGAAACAGCAGTGAAGGCAGCAGCAGTGTTCTCAGCATAGGCTCTTCTCTTTGAGCCCTCAGATTTTTTCCAGTCCAACCCCAGGTTTTCTGGGCTTCCCAGCCCAGTGAGTGCTGTAGGGAGAGCACTTCCCTGATTCCTTTTAAGCTTTTTTCCTAGCTCCAGGGAGGAAGGTGATTTTTCATTCCTTTTTAAAAGGTGCTTAAATGCTGCGTTTGTAAAAACACTTCATTCTGGGAAACAAATTATGTAAAATACACTCAGTGGGATCTAATACAAACTGATACCATCAGCTAGCAACAGGGGCTCTGCTGCCAGAACTTGCTTTCCAGGGGCAATACTGAGCTGCCTGGACAACCTGCTGACCTGCTCCAGCCCAGGGTCTCACAGTCTCCTGGCAACCCTGAAGCATGTATGGAAGGAGCCAGCTACCTGCAGGCATCTATCTGCCAGGCCATATCCCTGCTGGGTGCCCCTTGGCCAGCAGGGCAGCGAGGGACAGACCAGTCTGAACTCAGCAGGGCTGCTGCACAGGTCTGTCAGTGTAGCATGTCTGGATCTCTTGACACCGCTCATTTGTACCATTCATGCTTGTGTCTTCTGAGCTCTTTTGTGGCTATTCACCATGCTGAGGCACTCCCAGGCACACAGAAGAGCAGCTGGATGGGGTTTCTTTACCCATCAGTGGGTTTCAAGGCAGCTCCAGGGGATGCATGAGCTGCCATAGGCCAGCATGCACCCAGCAAGAGACAAAGCTGACTGGACACAGCTTCCTATGCCCCGCATCACTAACGATAGGAAACGATGCTGCTTCCCCGAGGACAGGCCACTTGTCACGGCAGGTGGCTGCAGCAGAGAGGAACTGAGCTCTTACTTTTTCTGGACAGGCTCAAGGATGCTCCAGGGGAAAGCACTGCAGGCAGGCAGCGTGCTGGATTGAGAGGGAAACCAGTCTGGAGCCCGTCTTGGGTACATCACTGATGAAAAAGGAAGAAAAGAGAAATCAAGATTTCCTGCCCCCAATTTGCTGACTCAGTAATGACTCAAGGGACTAAATTTAGCTACTGAAGTGCTCAGCAGCAGGGCGAGCGGCTGTTGGCCTCTCCTTAACCTTATTACAAGACCTTTCAAGCAAATCTTTTCCCAGCTCAGAAGGGATTCTGCTCACGCTCCAAGGGGACTGCATGCCACCTTTGAAAGCTGGAAGAAAGCAGATGTACGTACATAGGTACACACAAGGCTTCCCAGTGCCAACGCAAGACCTGGGAGTGGAGAGAAGAACTTGTGAGCATCACGCTTGTTGAGTCACCATAGCAACAGGGGGTTTTTAAAAGCAATTAGGTGTGGGTTCATCTGTGCTGCTCAGAAGGATCGCAGAGCGCTGCCTCTCCTCCCTCAGCTCCTGCACAGGGGGCTCCTATAGCAGAGACAGGCACGATGGCTCCGGCTGCACAGCCATGGGCAGACCTGGAGCAGCTCTGCGAGTCAGCCAGTTGCTGGCACACAGCTCAGCATGGTCCAAGGAAAGCTGTGACCCAGGCCTGTTTCTCTAGCCAGGACACAATGAGGTGGAGTCAAATGCTTCCCAACCGTACAAAAGCATAAATTCCTAACAGCAATGATAACATCTCCCGCATCGCAGCTTGAGCCGTCCGCAAGCTAAGCTGATTCCATGCTTTCATAAGACCCGTTTCCACGAGGTCAATCATTACATAACCCCACAACGAACCTCCATCGACCACCTTCCAGGAGCACAGAGCTGGTGGGCAGCTGAGCCGTGCTGCCCGCAGCTCAGGACCTGAGCACAGGCAATGGGGCGACCCAGAGCTCCTGCACTGCTCACCCTGAGCCGCCCAGCACTGCAGGAATAGAAACAGATCCGTGCACATCACACGGGAATGGCATCAGCCCCATCCAGACTACAAAAACATGCACTCTGCTCTCCCAATTCCTGTAGCTAAGAGCTTTTTGACTCTCTTTTTTTTCCACCCCTCTCAATATGCTAGAATTCAGGTCCTCCTCCTCACTGCTAGAAATTCCCATGTAGTTTCTCATCACATCTTTTTACCTCCCTTCAAAATTCCTGTATTTTCAAGGATCTGTATTGGACGAACTGCTGTTGAGCTGTTGATTTCCAGCTCCCCACACCCCCTTCCATTTTCTTCTTATTTTTCTGCACTGCCTGCTCACAGAGGCCGTTCTGCCACCAACAGCTTTTTGGCCATTCAATAGAACAATTCTCACCTTTATATCTGAGTGTTGCTCAGAGCTGACCCAGCCCACCTAATGCCCTATGACTCACCCAGGCTGGGAACGTTTCTCTTTGCATCAAGGAACTTTCAGGAGACCTGAGAGCTGCAGAAGCTTGGGTGTTTGGTGCCCATGCCTAACTTAAGCATCAGCCTCTCCTCTTTAAGAACCAGAGATAGAATTTAGCATTTACCCAAAGTGCACAGATTGGGGTTGCGTGCGTTTGAAGCTGGAGCAGATTTCACTTTGCTCTGGCAACCAGGCACTTTCCACACTCATTCTCCACGGGAGAGATGGTGTAATGCTCATGTGACAGCGGGAGAGCAGCAAGATGCAGCTGGGAAGGCTGGGACGAGGCACGGCCTCACTGGCCCTGCATGCAGCAATATCAGGTTCATCTCAGGGACTGCTGAACTGCCAAGCCAGAGAGCAAACAGGTGCCCCTGGGGAGCTGGGTGGGAACCAATGCGTGGGGTTCCCACCTTACCAGCAGTGTGAGTCAGCTGTGACGCAGCCTTCCCAGCCACCCCACTGCACCACACAGCGCTGCAAGCAGAAAGAAGGGAACCTTGTGCAGAAAAAGCAGGGTGGGAGCCTCACTCACTGCTTTCTGTCCGACAGCAGGGTTGCAGAGGCTGAGCTTCTGCAGTTCCCTCCCAGGCTGGCTCGCTTTTAGGGTGAGAGTGGTGAGTAACAGATATCTGCAGAGGGGAGATAAGGTAATGGGGCACCTCGAATGCCTGGGATCGCATTAAAGCAAGGCTGGCTGTTGAGATCCTATCGCTGCACAGAAATATCTGCAACTTTATCCTCAGCTGGAACATGAACCAAAACAAATCAGGTGACCAGCACAGTGGGTTAGGGCTCGCTGGCACGGTGGCATGGTGGGCAGGGAGGAGAGGCACAGCTCTGGCAGAGCCAGTACAGCTGAGACAGCAACATGGGAGGATGCTGCCGCAGCAACAGGGAGTGAGGGTGTCAATGTAGGAAGGAGAGACACCTTGTGAAGGGCAGGAGAAGGGCCTGAATCCAGGCTCACATATCCCAAGGACACTGGGAAGGGTGCATAGCACAGAGAGCACCTGATAAATCAGCTAGCTTTCACCTGGCTCATGGGAGCGCCTCCAGGAGAGACTCCTGTGTGACACTGTGACCCCAAGGCAGTGCTGACAGATAACCCTGCAGCAGCAATCTGATTGCTAACACAGGGAGCAGAGTCCATCCCCCTAACATTTCTCACCCTGGGCTGATCCCTGAGGAGGGGCACAGCTGCTCAGCTCCCACCTCCCTGCTCCGGCTGTGGCAGAGGGAACCAAACAGCAGGCATGAGCTGGCTGCCAGCCTGCTCTGTGGGAGCAGATGAAAGGCTTCTTTTCTCCTCCACCTGCAGCACACAGCCAGCCTGGCTCATGTGCATCTGCAGGAGCCAAGGATGCTGGGAGCAGGCTCACTCAGTACATCTGGGCCATGGCTGATAGTGGGACCTCTGACCGCTCTCCAGTGTTTGCAGGTAATTGCGTGCAGCTCCCCTCCTTGCCCTCCTGCAGAACTGCTCACCCGAGCTGGGAGGCAAACACAAAAAGCTTGCTGCTGCTCTCAGGAAGTGTGAATCTTACCTCTGCTGGCAGTCATGGCTTCAAAAAACAGTGAATGTCCTTCAAGGAGGAGGGATCGCATGCCGTGCCCAGTAAACCAGTCACAGCAGCTGCATGGAGCCAGGGCTCATCCCTGCCAACACTAGGAACAACGTGCATGCAAACAAAGCTCAGGTTTCCAGTTCCTTTTGTGCTGCCCAAGGCACATGCCCTGACTTATTTCCAAAGCCATCATGTGAAACTTGTTCCTCTTGGGAGAGCACGAGGTAAGCAGGAGCACTGGGAGCAAAGCCTGCCAACAAACACCATCCAGGGCAGCAGTGGCTGAGGGGAGAGATCCAGGTATACAAGCTTCTTTCTGCAAGAGCAGAGATTGTTTTGTCTCCTGCAGCTCTGCTCCAAAAGGAAGCTCTTCAGGAGCATTTGGGAAGGAGGTTTTGCAGGCTAAAAAAGCACAACAGACCAATTACTGGAGCAGGGAGCAGTCAGCAGTGTCAGCACAAGGACCATCCCAACCACAGCAGGGAGCTCAGAATTGCACATCACTTCAGGAACGGGGACTGACAGCTGCTAAGAGTTCATTGAGAGCAGCAATATTTGAAGAAATGAGCAAGTGTGGGGAGACAAGGCATCAGCATAGCAAAGTAACGGCTGAAAGAAAGCTTGCCATCTCCTCTCCACCCTCTAAACACCACACTTGGCTGCTCACAGTGCTGGAGGGATCGCAGCCCAGCCCTAGCAGGGCAAGCAAGCCTCCAACACAGTGCAAATACAGATGGTGGAAAACATAATGCATCAAAGCAGCCAGCAAAACATGCTATCATCTAACACTTAGCAGTGATTGCTGTCTCTGGTTCCCTGCTGAGGATGATGGCCCACACACTGCCAGGGCAGCTCCTAGACATCAAATGCACGTTGGTCAACACACCTTGGGGAGAAGTCTAAGATAGTATGTTGTGCTTCTCAAGATGGGATGATTACCCAGGGCAAGAGCCTCACTTAAAGCAGATCTGCTGTTCCTGGACTCCATAGTTCCTTGCTCAGAGTTAGTTCAGGCTCTGCATCTTGATGCAGTGGAGACAAGGAAGCCCCTTCGGGTGAAAGAGAGATCGGGAAACCTTCAGATAACACACAGAGAGGATGTTACCGCCTATTACCTGCAGCTGAAGATATTCTACCTGACTTATCCAGGGCAAATAAGGCTTGTCAAGAGCAACACACTCATTGAACTGCTGTATTGGTCAGTCTGCATTGACAGTGTTGTGTTATGAGAGGTAATCAAAGTGCTGTTGGAGAACTAACATGTAACAGCTCCACTCAAGCTGATGGGAAAAGGAGGCCAAGCACTGACAAGCCAGCCTCATCCACAGCAAGCAAGGACAGGGACTGACATACAGCTTAAACAACGTATTAATTAACACAGTGAAGGAATGAAAAAAAGTTCAAAGGGTGAAGGAAGAAAGCTGTTTCCCTTATAATTTATGAACATCCAGAATGTGGTGCTCTTGCCCTTGATATCACCAGATAGATGGCATGGCAAAGTGGGGGTGCACCCTTTGTATCAGGATATTAGCTGGCTACACTATTTTGACAAAGGAGAGACAGCAGAATTTAAATAGAATTATGGGAGGAAGCACACCAATGTTGCCAGGGCTACCCTACCATGGCCCAGGTCAGGCTCTCAGCACAGAGCTGAGGTACAACTCAGCCCCAGGCAGCTCTGGGATTCCCTGGGCAGATCCCAGGACAAGCTCCAGCAACCCAGCTAATGACTTGTATGGGATTACTCTGCAAATGCTGGCTCACAGTAAATGACTGTGCTTTGTGGAAACCTTTCTGAACCAGCTGCAGATGTCCTCAGGAGCAAAAGTGCTTAGCAAGATCAGCAAGAACCTGGCACTAGAGGCTGCCTGTGAAAACAAGGCCCTAGCTAGCAGCACTAACCTTGAGAAAGAGCACGGTCCAGGAAGGAATATGGGGCCATCACCCCATTTTGATTTTCTTCAGCAGCTCTAAGAAGGGTGTACAGATGAACCATGGGTCTGATCTCCCTCTGGTCAATGGGAAAGCAACCTGCAGGAAATTCCCATTTCAGTGAACTCTGAGAAAAGAGGATCTCTCATCCTTCATGCCTGACTGCCTTCCTGTAGCAGTGTTTTCCTGGGTTAGCAAATATCACAAACCCCAACCTCTGCAGGCAGATGGCTTTTTGCCTTATAGCAGCCTGCTAATAGGAAAGCAGTGGGGGACAGATGCTCCTGCCTTCCCACGTTAAGCCAGGGCAGCAGCTCCGAGCTGGCAGCAGCACTTGCTCACATCGATGCCCAAAAGCCACGGATGGCAGCAGGAGCTGTGGGGTAAGCACCGACATCCAGGCACCATGCTCAGAGCCAGCTGGAGCCTGCTCAGAGGCGATGCTCCCAGGACCCTCTGTGCCCCTCCAGCAACCCAGGGCCTTCCAAGCACCAGCTGTACTTCGCACCCACGCGTGCTTCCGTGCTTTGGCTAACAGAACAAATACAAACCAGCAAGCAGCAGCAAACTTCTTCCTCTCGATAGCTGCCAAGGGAAAACGCTCTTCATTTCAGCCCCTCTGCTCCTAATGTGAGGGCTAAGAGTTAAGCTGGCAGCTGTCCTTGCTGGGCGGAAAGGAGCAGCAAGCAATCCTAATAGAGCTCCTGGCTGGTGGAGGAAGTGCAGATCTATTTAAAGGAGTCAGAGCCCTTTTCATCTGCCTTCTTCGAAAGGGAAAAAGCCTACATGAATATACCTAACCAGAGCTGGAGCTTTTAACCTCTAAGGAAAGCCCTATTCACCTCTTTCAGCCAATTGCCCAGCATGGCAAGAGCTGTTCCTCTCGAAATGGCAACGTTGACTCGTTGCTGTTTGAAGTCTTTCCTTTCACAGACAGCAAAGCCTCTCTGTTCCCATTTATCCCCAAAGGGCAAGCATGCAGTATGAGTGCAACTCACAGCACCCAGAAGTGCCTGTGGGACCCCTCCTCCTCCCTATAGAGAAAGGGGCTCAGTTCCCACTTCTGACAGCAGCATGTCAACTGGTAAATAGCTGCCCAGCTCTAACTTTGTCCTAAGGTAAGCCAAATTTCCAACATTCTGCAGCATTTCCCTGCAGAAACAGTCCTGGGGTGGGGTGATGGGAAAGCTGCTAGAGACAGAAATGGGGACCAACAGCTCCAGGGCTGCTAAGGGGGGGGGGGGATGTCCTCCAGCAGAGAGGAGAGCTCACAGCTGTCCTTGCAGTGAGTCAGGGCAGGAATACAGACAGGAGAAGTGCTTTAAAGCTGGGCAGCACGATGGCTGTGTACTTCTGCCTAAGCTGGTGAGAAAAGCAGCTTGTCAGAAGACAGAACAGGCATTTGTGTGACAGTTGCTTGCAAGGTTTTCTGCTGCTGTTGCTTCTGCTTTGGTTTTGTTTTGAAGTAATTGCTACACCTCTGGAAAACAACTGCCTCATCATAAGCCACGGTGATTTTCCCCTCAAGAAATCCTTGATGCTCACTGTTCTCGCCTTACAAACTGGGGAGGAATGTGGCACGGCACTGCCCTCTTTGGGTAAAACCACCCACTGATCTCCACCACGTGCAGTACAGCGTTATGCACAGCTTGTCCTTTTCTTGTGTCCTGCTGGACACGAGCAGCTCTGCACCCCCTTTGCAGCAGGGGTGGCCAGGAGATGCTCTCCTCCTCCAATCCCAACCCCAAACCCGCTGCCATCCAAAGCCACTGCCACACTGCTGCCACAAGGCTCTGCTCCCCAGCGGGTTGCTTGGTAAATTGCAGAGCTGCCTCCATTTTCCTCCTCTGTATGAAAAAGGCTTAGTAAAATGACTGCAAAAATATAGTGTAGGGAGAACATCCTGGAGCAGCACGGAAAAGAAGAACAGCAGGTGATGTGGTTACTGCAGATCTTACCTTCACATGACCACACAGACAAGGATGCATTAACAATGGTAGGCAACTGTAAATCCAGCACATCCTTATCTGGAAACACAGGATTTTCTCTAGATACCTGTGAAAATGAAAAAAAGAAAAACCAAGAAAAAAACACAGAAGAGATCACTGAAAGAATTCCCTCAGAACCTGATAAAAGTGCCCAGGGAAGAAGAAATCCATGCACATCCCACACATGAGCATGCAGCACATGGAGGAGGTGGCACTGCTGCAGCTGGCGCCTGGCTCTGCTGCACCATTCCCAAACCACCCAGCAGGAACAAGTGGGTTGGTAAAAGCAGCCATTCGGCAGCATCTCCTCTGGGCTAAAGGAAGAGGCAGGCATTCTCTCCAAACTGGGAGTTCAAGGGTGTAACACAGGATCTCTTTTCCAGCACTGTGCACAGTATGAGTGCATGCATCCACATCCATATAGGATGCAGAACAATGCCCCTGCAATTTCAGTCCAACTTCCAGGCAGATAATAATAGTCCAGCCATGTTCAGCTCTAGCCCCACTCCACAGCAGGTCTCGCCAAGCTTTACAAAGGGAGAACCACGTGCTTTCGAGCTGTGCTTGGATAGAGCCTATTTTTGGGCTCTTTGCTGGCACACCACTCTGCTGTAAGCGATCACCTCTGAGGTTAATTAGACAAAATGCTCCAGCAAGGTCTCAGGAGGAACAAGATTTCCTTTTCTCCACATTAAGCCCTTTTACCAACACTTCAATAGATGTTGACATCGCTCTGCCCCTGCCACGCTACCTATTGCACTGCTGATGATAACAGCAGCTCCATTGCTGGGGATTAGGGGCAAGCAAACAACACAGAAAGCAATAAGAGCAGAACAAGTTTAGAAATTGTCGGCTACAGCAGCAGCCCTGGAAGACCCAACTGTGTTTGTCCCTACTGCAATCAACCCAGCACAGCCAGCTCAGTGCTCACAGCTCTGTGAGTTCCACCAGGGCTGGGGGTGGCTGGGAGCTCCAGGAGCGCAGTGAGGAAAGGACAGCACTCTCACTTTAACACAACACGACCAGCCGCTCGCAAAAACAGCTTGGCTTCCCCGTCCCTGAACCTTGCAGGTGTTTGTTTAACAGCCTGCATAAATTGAGGCTAATCGCAGCTCCGCCAGCTGCCGAGGAGCCCAGCAGCCTGGAGGACGCGGCCCCGTTATCTCAGTGCAAGCTGAGCGAGCTGCTCCCGAGGGGACGGCTAATCTGCGCAGCCCTAACGGAGCAGCCGGCCTCTCAGCCTCAGCAGGGGGAAGCGGAGGATGGAGGCTGAATGGGATTAGTGCCGAGATGGAGGGCTGAGGAGCTGCTCACTGCTGCTGCCAGGCTCCGCTGTCCCCTTTGCGCTAAGGGCTGGGCTGGAGGCCACAGCCGGCCTCTCTAGGTCTGCTATGTACATAAAGGCATGAATAATAGATCTAACAAGCCAACAAAAGCACTTTATCTAAAGCACGCTTCTGTCAGAAAGCCAGGCTTCTCCAGCACGTGGGATGGTTTCCAGACAGTGCCTTTTCCTAACAGCATGGGGGTTTTCCTGGCTTTGCTGCACCCTCCCTGACTTCATTCACAGGGAGCAAGCACAGGGCAAGGCTTGGCCACAGCAGACCTCCTGAACACCTTCAGCTCACCTCAGAGACCTGGCAGCATCCCCTGAGCCAGCTCCATGTGCCACCTGCAGCCCCAACAGAACCCGCACATGGAGGGCACAGCCACCTGCATGCCGTGGGGAAGAGATGGTTGGCTTCCCTTCCTGTTAAACGAGGATCAAGGGCACTTCCTTACAGCCTGAAGCAGGGATCATCTGTATCAGTGAAATCTGCTGCCCCATCCATCCATATGTCCAGCAGCAGAAAGGCTGGAGTAAGGGCCTTGTGCTCTTGTGCAGCTCCCCAGCAGTGTGGCAGTGTTCCTGCTGCCAGCAAGCCTGTGTTCCCTGAGGGCTGCCAGGGTTACAGTGCTGTGCAGTGACTGCAGTGACTCTCTAAGGCTTGGGCTGTCCCCTCCCTATTTGCTTTATGGAAATGCTTAATAAGATCTTGACACAAGCAGAGGAAATTGCATTCCTTTATCTTGGCAGTGCATGGCCCAGGCTAAGGCAGGAAGAAGAACGCAAGCAACACCCAGACTACAATTCTCTACAATTCTCCTCTGACAGTGGAGGTCAGCATCAAAAAACCCAGCAGCTCCTTTGCCCCTCAGCTCTCTGTCTCATTTGCATTTCAATTTCTGGAGTTGCCAAGCTCAACTGCTGAACATCAGCCCCGCAAAGGCCAGGCAATGCTCTGGGCGGGATTCTTGCTCCACAGAGCAGCCACAGAGAGAAGTCATTCCTCTCAATCCATGGTCCCCATGTCACGAGGCACCACCAGATGCACCAGGAGGAGTTCCAGCTCAGGGAGGGAAGGCAGGAGTCCTCGGGGAGCAATCTGGCATGCCCAGCCTGGGCACAAGCAGGTCATGGTTCTCTATCAACACCTGGACCAGAGCAATGCCTCCTCTCACCCATTCAAGAGGAAGCGATAGGCAGGCAGCAATCCAAATTCAGTTTTTAGGCACTTGGAAAAGCCAGGGCTCCCACCCACCCACACAGCTCCCTCCCCAGCTGCCAGCAAGCTCCCAGAAATTAGACTGAATCTCCCCACAGAACAGAGTTCTCTGCAGCATCAGATCAAGGCCCCTGCAAGGGCCTGGGTAACAAATGGCCCAGCAGCACAGCAGATGGCCAAGAAATCCAGCCTGAACACCCACCCGTTCCTGGGAGCGCTGAATGCTGCCCGTGCCTACAGACAGGCATGATAGATCAAACCCAACTGGAGGCAATGGTGAAATCCATTGTTTAGAACTGCTTTATTAGCAGACTGGGCTGGGTATGAGAGACCATAGAAGGCCAGCGCTGCGTGAAAGGTTGCAGCAGCTGTTCCAGCCTGACCAAGGCAAGGATCTTATCACAGGTCCTGTGCAGACTCACCCTGCAAAAGGAACAGCAGCAGCTCCACTGTGCCCTTTCCAAGCTGTCCTTGGGAAGCATAAGGTGCGGCTAAAGCTTTGATACTGGATGAGAGACTTTTTTTGGCCACCGATCAGTCTCTGATTTCTTTCCCTAAAGAGCCATCTGGGACATTCTTCTGAAGATGCAGCTAGTCTAGAAGGCAAGAGACAGTCCGTCAGTAGTGCGGGAAACAGCAGAAGCAAGCAGGCTGTCAGAGCAAGGAGTGCTTCTTCATCCACAAATGCAGGAAGCTGCTCTCCTCTTTTCACCACTTCCCAACCTCAGCAGACTTGGGCTGTCAGAAATGAGATAAAATAGGACAGGGGATCGCAGCAGTTGAAATCTCTCCTGTGTTTGTCTGGATACCCTCCAAGAACTCATCCAAGACACTGACAGCTGAGGATTACAGTGTGAGCAGGGACAGCTCTGCTGCACAGCCCACCTCACCCTAGAGGAGCTGGCATCTCAAAGGTAGATGGAACAGCGTGCTTCGAAGGAATTGGACACAGAGCTCAGCATGTCAAAGCTTCAGTACAGCATCTCTGCAGCTCAGAGCAATAGCTCCTGCCAGAGGAAAAAAAATAGCCATGAGCCATCATGCTGTAAAGATGCCATCCCCTCTGCTGGCAGCTCGAAGGACAAGCACGTACTGCCTCATTCTCTTCTGGCCCCATTGATTTTCTGCAGCTCTGTCTCCAGGAGCACACACACTGCAGTTTGTTCGGCCTTGCAGGAATGCTGGGGCAGGATGAGGATGCCTACAGATCATGCTGGGGGCAGAAATAACAAAGGGTATCACAGGACAGACAAAAGAGGGAACAGGCACAGCCAGGCTCATTCCCACACCCCAGGACAAGAACTGCTTTGGGCAAAAGCAGAAGTGCCCAGGTCAGAATCAGCTCCTAGGTAAGCTCCTCATGTTCCCACCCAGGAGCCAGCACTGCCCACCTGGGAGCCACCTTCACGTGCTCCCAGCTGTATCAAATCCAAGGCTGGAAAGCAAACCATGACAATTATCAGCGCTCGCTGCTGTGAATGGGAATGTTCTGTAAACAAATTACATCTTGGAAATTAATACATGTAGCCTTAATTGAGGTTTAGCATCTTAAATTTGACTAAAAAATAAAAATTTTTACAAGTTAACAAAAAGAAAAGAGAGAAAAGGCAACGAGCTGGCTGCAGAGCCCTGGTGCAGAGCTAACAGTAGGCACAGCACCTGAGCAGACTCAGCCTTGCCTGTCTCAGGTTGCTCTGCTCCAAAATGAGGATTTGTACATCCCAGGGTCAGACTAATTTCTCCTGCCAGCACAGCAGCAGTATTGTAAATGACTTTTAAATATCAAACCCACACTTGAGTGCATCTAAGTCAAAGCACAACACGCATCAGGGATGATAAAAAAAAATCAGATAGCGTTAGCAGAGCCTGGGCCTCAGCACATCAGCTTGAGATGGCATTCAGCATTTGCAGTGGATGAAGCTCAGCATTCCTCACCTCCAGACAGCTGCCAGCTCTCCAGAGTGCCTCACTGCCCCCGTGAGAAGCAGCTACAAGCTGAACCCCTGGGATTTTGCAGAGCCTGTGCTGTGCAACTCTGGGAGCTCACCCTGCAGCTGAAGTCCCGTGGCATGCTGCAGATCACGTTCCCAGCAGACTCTTCTGCCACTGCACTGGCAGCTCATCCCAGCTCTAGGCTCTCTCCTGCCAAGCCTGTGCTCCATCCAGCCCCCATACAATCTGTCCCCATGGAGGGAGCAGTGCGTTGTCCAGAGCTTTTCCTTGCCTGGAACAAGCATGGACTCATGCCCAACGAGAAGCAAGTCTGGCTGCACGATGGTGGTATTTCCATCTTCTCCAGGCTACCCTCAGACATGCTGGGTATCCAAGTGACTCCACCTCCCAGCCTGTTAGCAGGAGACTGGGAACAAGAGCAGCTTCCACACCTCCAGCCTGCTGCAGCTTTAGTCCCTGGCTCTCACCCTCCACCATGCAGCACAGACACATGGACAGATACTGACAGCAGCACACAAACAGCATTGCTGTGGAGTCCCAGCTCCCCTCACCTGTATCTTGAGGGTTAAATCGATAATCCTCCCTTCCTCTACCCACATCATTAACATATCCAGGTAAGTAGGAAAGCACAGCCCCCTGACACAAAGTGTTGTTTTTTCTCTTTGCTAACTCCTGGGGGGACTGGTGTGTAGAAACCTTTAATGAATTTGACATAACTCCTAGCACAGAACAGCTCTACTATTTGATACAAGGTTTAATTTGATTTCTCACTTGAATAGCTGAGACATTCTTGATATGCTTCCTTCAGCCTCCCCCCAGACAGCTCTGCTGCATACAATTAGTGCTAAGAGTCACCTGCATTTCAGCATCCCTCCTCCTTTGCTCCACTCTGCTCCTGCTGCTAACATCCCTCCCCATCCAGCTGAGCATCTCCATCTCTGGTCTTTGGAAAGGGTTTTCCACGTCACTCCTTTAAGCAGTGGGAAACTGAGATTGACCAGTGGCAGCAGTTGGAGCCCAGGCGATGTGACAGTCCCAGCTTAGGTCACACCAGTCATCCCTGCAGGACAGCAGCCCTGGGAGGTAGGAATCCTTTCTACTTTCAGCTCCTGTATTTCTCCACAGAAGCAGCTCCATTTCAGCAAGGCTTGCATCGTCTACACTGCAACCTCCAGAACAACAAAGCCACAGCGTTCTGGAAACAAGGAACACACACAGCTCCTATGAAAATGAGAAGTGCGGATGGAAATTTGGTGGAATTTTGTTCATTTTAATGTCTACAGGTTTGTCTGGCGTCTGTTCATAGGTTAGGCTGCAACTTCAGCCTTCAGACCACACACCCACTGACCCAGGTTCACCATCAGGACAAAAGGACCCACAGCTTTCCAGGAACCAGCAGAGCAACAGAGCCCCACACCATGGCCAGACACAGGTAAAGGTCTCCCCTGAGACACGACAGACACTGTGACCCAGGCTTCTGCCTGGCTCAACCCCCTCTGTGAGCCAGCACTAATAATGCTGGCTTGATTGAACCTGTTCACTTCCCCAGTCTCCGAAGCACAACAGTCAATTTCAAAATCTTAAAGCAAACCGTTAGGGAGCAAAGATGTATTTGCAGGCATTAAAGCCACAGACCAAGGAGCAAACAGACACCTTTGATTGAGAAATCAATGCCTGGGTTTTACAGCATTTCACACTAAGCAGCAGCAGAGTCCTGCAGACGTCTCATCCCTTCAGGGCAAGGCAGGAGAAACTAGCAGAAGGGGAAGTGAGAATGTGATGCTTCCAGAAGTCTTAGCAAAGCTGGACCACCCTTGTGGACCCTGAGGCCATGGGGTAAGACATATTTTCAAGAGATTCCTCAGATCAAACTGATGGGAAAAGAGTCCGTTTCATACCTCTTTCAGAAAGGTGCTTTACTCAAGTATTCCCTTGCACCTGGCCTGCCCTGGGTACAGCTCCAACACAGCAGGCTGAGGTCATCAGGGGCAATCCCACCCAACACAGCACAGCACCCGTCTGTCAAGCAGCCCTGGATGCAAGAGGTTGGCCTGGAATAGCAAAAAAGAAACCCAGACTCCATTGATCAAGATGCCAGAGGGAAGGAGCAAGTCCTGAAGGGAGGAGGAGGAACAGCCCCTGCACCCAACAGCGGCGTTATGAGCAAGAGAGACACGCTGACAAATTGAAACAGACCACTGGCACCCCTGGTATTTTTAAAAGCTTTCTTCCTCTCAGCTTTCTTCTCCTTTGTGCGCTGAAAACCCATCTTCAAAAGCAATCACAATGCCTCCAGAGGGAAAAATACCCCAGCACAAGGCAGACTTCCCTTTAGGCAATGTGAATCTGCGTTACCTGAGTAAAAAGGCTTTTATCTCAAAACCATTCATTTCCAGACCACTTGACCTAAAAGGAAGTCTCCTTTATTTCTATAAAAGTCACTTTCTCCCCCAAAGTCTCGTGGTCTCCAAACAGAGCTGTTATGCAGCTTTCTGCTCCCACCACTGCCTGCAGAAGGCAGCCCCTGCTCCAGGAGATGCATGGCCCCTGCCAGCCCCCTTCTGTCTGGAGATAGTGGCAGAGGTGAGGGCTTTTTGCCAACCAGGAGCAGCCACATTCCACTGCTTCTGTCCTTTAGCTAGAGCTAATGCAGCAGTTGCAGTTGTTAGCAATCAACCAGCTCCCCCCCGTAAGCTTTAAGTAAAAAGCAAGCTCTTTCCCAGAAGGAAGCCACAGGCAAGGCTGTAGCTACAGCAGCTGTGTGATTTTGAACAGCTCAGCATCGCCACCAGATAGAAATTAGCTTGTGCAGGCAATAGAGGCAGAGCTCAAGGAGATGGGTTCAGCTCGGAGAGCTGGGGCAGCCTGTCACAGCTCAGCAAGCCTCCTGCTGTGATCTGCACCTCCAGGAGTGTGTGGTGGCTGCAGAGATGTCCCCTTGCAGCATTCGTGCTTGAAATGGAGGGGAAAAATTGGTACTAGGAATTTGGCAGGAGGAAGGAGAAACGCTGCTTGTCAGAGGCAGCACGCAGCCAGCTGGCCTGGTGAGATGAGCTCCCAGCTCCCACAGCAGCCAGCCCTGTGCTGCTCCTGATGAGGATTTGAAGAAAGCACCCATGTGCCAAGCACAGCAGCATGGCCAAAGGCTGCTGTCCAACAGCCTTTTTTACTGGGGGAGGAAGACAGCACCCATCTCTCACAAGGGGCACCAGATCCCAGAAGATCTCGCCTACAGGGACACAGATCAGAAATGCAATCTTGCACTCAGTCACATCCTAACCTGTCAAGTCGCTGTTTCAGTGCTGATGTTTGCATTGCTTGGTGTCCAGCCTCAGGACAGGGAATGAACAAAATTAAAAGCACAAAATTAAAATTTCTACTCCTCCAAAATGGGGACAACTTGAAGCCCATACCCCCAAAGCACTGAAAACAACATGTTCCCCAATACTGCTTGCATGGCATCTCTTAATTCTGTGGTTTTTAAGCAGCCATGGGTGTTCTGAGTGCCTGTTATTGAGAACCTGGCACACGGCTACTGAGTGCAAGCTCTGCACAGGTGCTGAGGGATGTGGCTTGTACCCTGGGCTCAGCCATCCTGGAGGGAACAGGTTTACCAGGCAGGACTGGCAGCAGAGATAATGGCATCAGTGATGTTTCTTTAAGCTGAACTGCTCACTGTGCACTGAAAGGTGACACTCAGCATAAGCTACCTACAAAATTGTACTGAACAAATGCAGCATGCTTCAGTTTACACCAACTGTCTCTGCAGAAATATTAAAACCTAACAGCAGGGCAGTAATGGAGCAAACAGGAGCCAGGATACCTGAACTGCCTTCTCAGACAGGATGCAGTCTGCTGGAGGCACTGCATGTAGGGCATGAGAGGGCAGCACAGACAACCCTGGCCCATCTCTCAATAGATAGAGCAGCTTTAGCAACACCAGGTCATCCTTCTAGCCGTGAAGTCTCAGCATCCCATTGACAGCCCACCAGCATCCCAGGGCAGGCTTACAGCAAGTCACTGACTGCAGTGCTAAGCTGCAGGGGTGGGCAGTGAACAGCCCCAGGACCACAGCGCTGTGTGAAGCAAACCAGGTTTATCCCTTCCTGTTGGCACAGCCATGCAGAAACACAGCTCACACTCCCCTTCTCTCATGCCACTTTCCACTAGCAGGTAACTTCCCACCAGGTCATCAGAAACTCAATCCCACTGTGTATGAACCAGCAGGACACAGCAGGAGCCGAGTCACATCTAGACAGAAGCCCATCCAACACTGCACGGTTTGCACCTGCCTCTGCCATTGCCCTGCCTTAGTTTCTCCTCTGAAAAGCAGGTACAAGCATTTTGTCTGCTCACGGCATGCCACCTTCAATTCTTTGACAGCAGCACCGAGATTCAAAATGCTCAAAGGCAGAGATGATTGGGTAATCTGATTGTGTGGCTGCTGGCTATTTCAAGTTGGGCTGATTTCTGCTTGACTTTAGGAGCATTTTCAGGGGCTTTTTTGTTGTTCCAAGCTCTCTATTTCCCCCAGATGACCATCTCGCCAGCCTCTCTTCTTTGTACAACCCAAGGAAAAGGCGATAAAAATCTCTAAAAAAAGATTTCCAAAGCTCTCACAGATTAAAAGGTCCTATTAGACCATTTTATAGGATAGCAGTGGAGGCAGGGAGAGGAAAGTTTTAGACAGACAAGCTATAGTGAAAAAATTGATCTATTAAAGCAGCGGATGCTATCAGGGAAGTGACTGATTTCCTACAAACCAGTATGGCCAGACACATTTCTTCTAAAACAGATCTGTCCTGGCTTCTCCCCAGCACGGCAGCTCTCCCCTCTACCTGCCTGCAACACAGCAGCCCGGCTCAGCAGCTCTAATGGGGCGATTCAGTTTATTGACCTATTAGCTGCCACCTGCTTGGGACACAGCAACGGCAGATTTGCCATTGTGTAAGCAGCAGCCAGCATAAAACCCTAAATAAATTTTCAGAGGCTGTGAGCAGTGTAATTAATCATGCTGTCTATCAAAAGGCAACAGCAGCAGGGCGGCAGGCAGAGGAACACAGAAGACAAGGCTGCACAAGGGGAGGGCATCAGGGCCCCCTCCTGCTGTCTGCCCTTACCCTGTGCTGCCAGATGAGGCCAAGAATTAAGGCTACACTGAAGCTAGATTCTAGGTCAAACCCCATTTCACTGCTCACCCACTACTTGAACCTGAGCAAGTGCTATCTGCCACAACATGCTTCATTTCGACACTCAATGAGGAAATAAGCAGCATTCACAGACAGCATTTGCAAAGTTTTTAAGTTAGGAGTGCTGCAGACTGTTTCCAACCATGCTGAACTCGTGTCTTCTCTTCTCCTCAGGACCTCTGAATCTGGCACAGACCAGCTAGCAGAGCGAGAGCAGAACAGAGATGTCAAAGAAACAGAAGGAAGAGATTTAAACACCCCTAACTCAGTTCCTTCCAGCTCACTTGGCAAACGCACTGAGCCTGAATCCTCCTCACTGCGATCTCTCCTCTCTGCTTCCCTGCCAATGCACCCATTTGGGATGCTGGTTCTGCCGCCTACCCAGTGACCAAATTGCTCCACTAAGGCACAGAAAGAAGTCAGGTGATTGCTTAGGAGAAATATATATATATACACACACTCATAAAAATGTGTGTATATGTAAGAGGCCTCAAATTTTAAGGCGTTTAGGACACAGCACACCTCTGCTTCAAGATCAAGTTGCCTGGCAGCAAGGCCCTCTCTCAATAACCGTCCCCCGTGTTCACCAGCAGAAGCAAACAGAAGAGCTTGCCCCTGAGAGAAAACCTTCACATGATCTCCACCTTAAAAAGCCATCAGGGACTCCTGGAGATGCTTCGACTCACCGGGATCTGAGAAGAGACAGGTCAGGAGCCAGCAGGACCTTTCTGAAGGGAGCTGGCAGACAGACATCGTGGCTGAACCCTCTGCTTCTCCCACTTTCCATCTCCTTCAGCCAAGCAGGGTGGTCAACACAAAGGCATCGTGCAGACAGAGGGGCTCAGCCCTGACCTGAAAAGACAGAGACAAGAAAACCTTTTATTTTCCTGCCAATGAACCAGAGCCAAACAAGGCTACAGCACACATCTCAGGGCTGTGGTGCATCCAAAGTGCTCAGCCAAGCCCTGAGCTCAGAGCACAGCCCATCCCAGGGCCGTGCCTCCCCTTCCAGCCTGCTGCTGGGCTCCCTCCAGGTTGCTGGCATCCTTCCTGCTCCAAGCGGATGCTGCTTTTCTAAGCAACATCGATGCAGTGCTGAGCGAAAACCTTCCTCTAAAGGAGGGGGGAAAAAGAAAAAAAAAAATCTATTCCAGCCTTTGAGCCATGCTATTAATATTTCATCTTTCTTTTTCTGCCAGAAAGAAAGTAAGTTCCTCCTGCCAGCTGGGCTGCCATCTCACCACCATGCGTATCTGTGGCTCAGCCCTGGCTGCCAGCCCCTCCACACAGATGGCAAATGCAAGGCTCATATCCCCTCCACACGGCCCCTTCTGCATCCCTCAGCGGCAGCACCAGAGCCAGCAGCATGCTGTGGCGAGGCATCGAGAGGCAGGCAGGGCTGGGCTAAGCACCCTGCAAAACAAAACTCAAGGCTGATCCAAGGATTGCACACAAGACCTGCATTGGGTCCACCCAGATGGACCAGAGGCTCGCACTGCCCATCCCTGGCTGCTGCAGCTGGAAGACATCTGTCAGTTGCTACCATCACAAAGCCAGTCGTCATCCCACCCCCACGCAAGCTATCCATCAGGCATCATCTGTGTCAGGCTAGTTGTTTTTTTAGTTTAAACTTAATGTCTATAAAGTATTTTGCCTTTAAATTATTCTGCAGACTCAGTCAGTTAAACAGTGCTTCCCAGTCTAGACAGAACAATCTTGTTGTCAGTGAAACAGATTCACCCTGACATCCCCATGGTGCGTGGTGATGTGGTTGCTATTTTGGAAAAAAAGACGACAGCTAAAAGCTCTTTCTCTTACGGCTCTGAAACGTGATTCCTGTCCACTCAGCTTCAAACAAACACCTCCATAAATGATCCCCTGCGTTTGGTCTGATGGCTCTCTGTCAGGCACCTGCATGGGTGGAGAAAAGGGGAATGGCTCTCCATGCTCCCAAACACAGACCTGCCCGACTCCCCCTGCCGTGGGGCGAGCTTTGGGTGATTGGCATGGAAGTACAGCTTGAGAGAGACGTTAAACCATACCACAATTCATTCTGCCGATCAGCTTTGCCCCCGTGTCTCCATCAGTGCATGGGGGGGACTGCAAACACTTTGGTTCCTTTATAATTAAAAGCCTCTCCTCCACCTCGTGAAAAGTCTGCACAGAGGAAAAGGCGAAGCAGACAAAGCATCTGACAGCACTTCACGTCTAGTCAGGCTGGAGCCTGCGGAGCTGTAAGAGTGAAACAGCCTGATCAAACCAGAAATCATATTTTCCCCTTTTGCACCGTCAGTGACAGATCCTTGATGTCTGCAGTCAGAAACAACAAATACCATTTGGGGATCTTTTCATCTCCTTTTGCAGTAACGCAGCGACCTGCCCACGCCGGCACAGCGCTGGGCTTCTTCCTGCTCAGCCTCTAAGCCTGCAAATGCTCTCCTCTGGGTTGGGAGCACAGCCCCTTTTCTAAAGGGGATGCAGGAAGGTGCTGCAAGGGGAAAAGAACCTGAGTTCACCAACGGGCCCCTCTATAGGGCAGCAAAGGGACCTTTCAACTGCTTTCACTCCTCAAAAAACTACAAGCCTCCAGAAGCTGCCCCATTCTAAGCTTATCACACACCTGCCTTTACGTCTTGCAATAAATCACCTGCAAACGTTCTGCTCCATGGAAGGCACACTCACCTCCAGGTACCCAAGCTGAAAAATGCCTCTGTGTATTCCAATAGGAAAAAGGAAATTCGGGAAGCGATGAGGACTTGCTTTTTCTTTTTGCACCGCACTGTCAGACAGCAGCAGAATGCTAAGTGCTGCACAAGAGAGCTGCCCTAGGACTGCCTGTGTCTCCAGAGCCACCAGCACACACACCAGCAGTCAGAGCCCCTCCAACCGGAGCACATGGTGCCACAGATGGCTCAGGAAGACGAAGCAAAGCAGAGAAAGATGCACGATTTCGAGAGATCAGCTGTGGGAATCACAGCGAGGCACTGGCTGCCCTGCTGGTACCAACAGAACAGCATGAGGCAAGCAGAAGGAGCAGCATGGAGGTATCACCTCACACTGTACCAATCCTCAGTGAGCACAGAACCAAATGCCTTCAGCTAGCTTGAGAGCAGCAAAGTCTATCTCTGAACCTGATGCTGCTCTGCACCTTTCAAGGAACCCAGATGGAACCTCTCCGCTGGTTCCTTGTCCCACTTTTAATGACCCTTCTATTAGAGAAATGGGAGCCACAGCAGCCTGACTTAGCTGTGCAATCCCAAGTTCAGCCAGCTATCAGCTTCCCTGGGCGTCACACAGCTCCATGCTCCCTTCATCTGTGCCTGTGACAGCCCAGCCCCACACCCAGATGCATAATAAATACACAGACAGGGGCAGCACAATCCTCCAGGGATGGAGAGCATTAATGCACAGGCAGCACTGGGGAGGTAAATGCTGAAAAGTGGACACACACAGCACATCGTTATCACATTCATAAAAGCCCAGAAATGGCTAAGAGGGCCTCCATCATTTCTCTTTGCTCTGGGCAGGAACAGACCAGCTGAACACCCAGGATTTGGGCTACGCAGTGCTCAGGTGCACTGCCAAGAACAGGTTAATGCATCGTCCTGGATTTCCCCATGCTGCAGTGATCAGCTCAGACCTCCTTCAATGCACACACCTCTGCTCAGCCCTGCAGTGAAGAACAGGCGCTCAGGATTCAGGGTGGACTGAAGGAGCAATTGCTACCCCCCAGCCCTGCGCCAAAAGCTCCCCATGGAACCAATGAGCAGGGAGAGTGGCTTGAGAGCAGGGCAGGAGGCAGCTGGCTCTGAGCACCCAGCATGAGCACCAAGGGCACTGAACATTTCAGCAATGCATCTCTATTTCATGTCTCGTGACTCTTGTGTTAAAAGAGTTTGATGACTTCCAAGAAACACCAAGCTGAGAAGCTTTTATAACTACTGAACTGCCTTTTTAAGATGCACGTAGCTAATCCAGTCTTAAAACTAATGATTTAATTTACCTTAGGAGAAGCATGCCAGCATAAATGAGCATCTCCCAGTAGTATAGCAGAAGCATGTTTTATCTGGAGATTATGTTGATTAAATCATCAAGTGCCATAATCTTCTCTCTTCCTATTTCAAATAAGGGGGGCAGTGGGGGAAAGCCCTAAAAATATAGATATATCCTTCTGAGGCACAGCAGGGAGCTGCACAGCCATCTCCAAGCACTCTCCTTGCTCAGCAGAGCATGCAGGCAGGGCTCCACATGCTGGAAGAAGCTGCTCTAGCTGCTATCAAGTGGGAAATGAATTCACTTGTTCGGGACTGGAGAGATGCCAGGAGACGCAGGCTGGAGGAGCTTAGAGGTAGCACGGTTACATGAGACACACAGAGCTGCTGTTTGAAGCCACGGTGTCACCTGCTGACAGGAGGAGAGGATGGATTTTCAGGTCACAGACACACCATGTTTGGATGCACAAGGTATTTAAGCCTCCAGAGCTGCTTCAGGGCAGCTCATCAGCTCTGCATCCCCCCTGCCCTGCTCCTTGAGCAGGCACACTCCTTCATCTCCCCCTCCTTGGGATGGGCTCCACAGGACACAGGTTATCCTTCCACACAGGGCTGCATGGCTTGGTGGGAAGGCTGATGTCCTCAGCCCAGCTGTACAGCTCCCTTCACCCGCCCTACAAATCTGCCTTCCTGACCCTGCTTTCACTCTGCAAACATAACCGCGAAGTCAGGCTGAGTTCTCGAGGCTATAAGTCTCCTCACAGGATATAAGTCACGCAAGCTGCAAATTCAAGTGGCTTAGATACAGGGAGACAATACGTTAGCAGAGGGAAAAAAGCCAGAAGCCTGCTTTAAACTCCTTCCTCTCAGCTCTCATCTCCTCTTTACTGCTTGTTCCTCCTTCTTGCTCAGCACTGAAGTAGGGAACAAACCACCCACCCCAACGAATCAACAAGACCCACCTTGACACTCAGCCATCACCTGCAGATGGTGGGTTTTCAGACAAAGCCATCTTCCTTTGGGACTCAATTGCAAACACTTCCCTGCAGCTCTCTGCCACGTCACCGCACTCGGGCACTTCACCTGGAACGGCTCTGTCTGCTGGCTGTTTGTATTGCACACAGAGTGCTCTGAAGAGCAGAGCATTTCAGAAACAGAACACCTTTTATTTAAAGCCAATTCAAACCCGCAGCGTTGAGTGCGAAAGCTTCCCTGGAGAATGACAGAAGGTCTTGTTAAGCTCACGGCAGCAGAGAAAGGGTCCAAGGCCAAAACAAACTGCTAGGACAGGAAGCTTGCTCTGAAAAAAGCAAACTCCAGGCATTGCTTATGCTGACCCCTGGCACAAACAACACGTTTGCAGCAGGCTATCTGTATTTAACAAGGCCAAACCTCAACGTGAGCAATATTGACTTGCTCTTCCAGCCAGTCGTTACACAAGGCAGAGGCAAGGCTTATGAAATCAGTGGATTTCTGTGCAGAAGGGGTGCTTAACAGATGTAGATGGGTTTGAGATGGGTTTGCTTCCTTGAAGGCTGAGGCAAACAGCAAGCTTCTGCCAGCAGTTCTGGGTGCGGGCTGCAGCAGCCACCGTCACCCTGCCTTCGTTTCCCCACACCCAGAATAATTACTTCACTGTTGTAAAAGCTTTGAGCCTCCTGAGAAGAGACAGTGTTATCTGGCACACAGCTGCTACGATGGCACTGTTGTGAGGAAAATGTTGCCCACACAGTCCAACTTTCTGTGCTAACATCCACTATTTGGTCCCTATTGATACCCAGCGAATATCGATGAATGTCAATGGCTGCCTTTGTTTTTTTGGCATACTTTTGCTTCATCCACACTTCCATGTTGAACGCCATTGTGTCAGTGCCCCTCTGCTGCCATCTGTCACACAGCAACAAAACATAATGGGATATTGGTGGGAAGGTTCAGCCTCTACTACCATACCACCACCATCTGCTTCTGATGGCATGGGCTGACATCCTAAAATAGGAGGCATTACTTTCAGAGCAGCCCTCAGATAACTGGAGCTCCATAAAATGATTCAAGTGGAAAACTCTAATTTCAGAACAATTACTCACATCCTTCTGATGTCATTTTAAAGCAGGAATCTCCTCTTCTGACTCTCTCACTCGCAAGCATTTCTGCCTTTTCAGATGTGAACACCACCTCCCTTCTGGGCTTTGCATCTCTTTTAGTTCAATTAACACGGCTCCCCGAAGACTGAGCACTTTGGTATTTTAAATGCAACATCTCTGAACACACTAATGCCACTTGTCTCCTGCAGGACCCTTGTTCCAGACAGACCTGACACTTTGACAGCATCTTCACATTCATTTTCCCTGAGCAAACGCACCGTTACACCAAGTTTAATTTTTAGAATGGGCAGGAAATCTCTTCCTCTGAGTAAACATCAGATAAACATCTATACACTGCATGGAATTACATGTCAAGCCACTCGATAAAACCAACCTATCTGCCAGGAACAAGTTTGACAAATCTTCAGTACAGACGACTTCCTCCCCTCCTTTAAACTGTACACGGAGTCCTCAAAATCCAAAGGAAAGGAGGGGTTTCCAACTCATTGGCCATCCTCCTTATCCTGCCAGCACCACATGCACTTGTGCTTAACCCCCACTGCTGAGACAGCTGTGTTTAGAAACAAGGATTTTGAGAATATATGGAGAAGCAGCACAAGAATCACAGAGGTTGCTTTCCCTCCACCCTCCCAGAGCTTGTTGCAGCAGCAAGAATAAGAGCTGCCTGCAAACATCATCATTTCCATGTCTTCTACTCTTAAAATAGCAGACAGCCCTGCAGGCAGGACAGACCTGGGGAGCACACTTGCTGTCTTGGTGACACAGGCCACCAAATCATGTCACTCTGCTGCTGCTCACTCGCTGCAGCTCATTCTCTCCTAAGGAGAAAAGTCGGTCAGGAGACATGCTCCTTACTTCAATGCTCTCGACAGACCAGACTTACAAGTCCCATAATTTTTTCCTAATATATTCCCCTTCTCCTCAGTCTGGAGGCAGAAAACTTTCCCAGCACTCCAGATGTCAGGTAGCTTTCCATTCCTTTAGCTCCATGCTGCCACAGGCAGGAGGCAGAAAGCTGCTGGCCCTCAGCAAGATGGACTTAATTGTCTCTACCTCGTTAGTTCCAGACTGGAGGGAGAGATCCTCCTCTTAGCATCACCTTGCAGTCAGCTCGCGCTCTGGTCCTCTCTGAGCCGTATCACACACCCAATCCTCTCCTTGTGTTGATGTCTTTACTGACAGCACTGTTACACACTCAACATCCTGTACCAGCAAACAGTTAATTATCCCCTGTGAGTTACCATCTGTCAGCTGATCACATTAACAGACCATTCTCATTTCCCCCACCCACTGCAAAGAAAAAATGCTCCTTTCTTGTGGCTCATACCATTTTACTAAGGACAGACAACTAGCTTATAGCCAACTACTAGAGGCCAGCTGATGAGCGGTGACTAATTACACAGAAACCATCCAGTCACTCATTCCAGGCTGCGCCTCATCCTGCCCAGCCGGACAGAGAAGATAAATCTAGAGATGACACACTGAGAGGCATGAAGTTCTGATGTAACTGCCCCAACACCCTGAGGAAAGCTCAGCTAAGAGACCTGGAGGGAACTGTTTTCATCCTCAGCTCATCACTGCACTCCTATGCCTCAGCTTCCCCAGCTGAGCGAGCACATATCCGTTCTCATTTACTTCTCTCTGTAGAAGCCTTTGAGATTTGCCTATCAAAAATACGGTATGGATAAAATCACTGCCAAGACAGACAGCAGCAGGCTCCGGATGGTCTTCACAGCACTGACCATGCAGAAAGCAGGATGTTCTGGTGCTGACACGAGCTTCTGCCACCCTTTTTGCTCAGTAGCAATCAAGACTGTCACAGCAACAGGAGACAGAGTAGAGAAATATTTCACTGGAACGTATTTGGTTGTTTTTTTTAGTGGATTGACATAAGAATTCGTTTATAAATACGTCAAGAGCATATCAGTGTGAAATTGGAAATGAGAGTGGATAACAGCACGGTGAGCAAAGTACGTGGGGTGAGGAGATGAAACACACAGGTTAACCTGAATGAGTTGCAGACTGAGACCTGTGGAAAACACAGAATCTCAGCTCTGATCAACTCAATTGATTAAGCAATGGAAACCTTTGTCACTAATGTAAACAGCATCCTGACTGTGTGCCTTCATGCTGTCACGGTCCCACTGAGCCTCAGCCTCTGCCTCCCCCTGGCAGTGTGTGGTGCATAGTGAGGCTGCAGCTGTCTGCTTTCCCCTTGGCAAGGGAGAGCACACCGTTTGTGCCTGCAGCAGGCTTCCAGCATCACTGCCATCAGCCAAGCCCTCGAGCAATGGTAAGCAAAGAGGGGTGGCAAGGTTGTGCTGGGGATTGAGGTCTTCCCCAAAATCATTTAAGAGGTTCATGAAGCCAATCAACAGCACAAGAGCAGATCTGACACCGATAAGCCACAGCGTTTCCAGTGCTCTTTGCAACAGCCACTCCGAAGGCTGCAGCATTTATGGAATCACTGAATCACTGAGGTTGGAAACCACCTCTACAATCGCCAAGTCCCAGCCCACCATGCCCACTGATCATGTCCCTCAGTGCCACATCCCCACAGTTCTGGAACACCTGCAGGAATGGTGACCCCATCTCTCCCTGGGCAGCCTGTGCCACTGCATCACCACTTTGAGTAGAAATGTTTCTTAATATTCAACCTGAACCACCCCAGCACCGCTTGAGGCCATTACCTCATCCTAGCTGCCTCTTGTTGGCTCGATGGAGAGTGGTGCCTCCAGGGGCCAATCAAGTGAGACAGAGGGCAGCACAAAACCCAGCCTCATGAGAAGAGGGAGGCTTTCCGCAGGCTCTGGTGATGCTGGTTGGGTTGAGCAGCAAGCAGGCAAAGCTCACCCTCACCAGCTTTCCAGCATGTTGCCCTAATATTACAGCAGTAGGTTCCTGAGAGAAAACAGCTCCCTGGAGACCACAAGGGAACAGGTGACAGCTAATCAAGCACTATCAGATACACAACAGCTGCATGTTTGTGATCATCTTCACAGCCTCTTGGAAGCACAACCAGCTCACCGGAGTGAATAGTACAGCAAGACAAGCAACAAACACAGTCACAGGAGCAGACCACATCCTTGGTCATCAAGCACTTACCAAAGGCATCATATGCTGCAGTTACACTGAACCTGCTGGGCAACACACCACACTCCTCCAGCATCAGTCTTTATCTGAGGCACCAGGTTGATTCAGCAGGGTGTTTGGCAACAAAAGGATACAAAAGCTGTAAAAACGCTCACAAATTAATTAAAGAAAAGTAGCAACGCTTTGCAGTTGAAGTAAATATGCAACAGCATTGTAACAGTGTTATAACAAGACACAGTACAGGAATACGATCCAAAGGTCTGCGGCACGCAGGTAGCAGAAGGTAACCACATGCTGCTCCCTACGGACCTCAGAATGTCAGTATTAAAACAACAACAACAGTTCTGAATTGTTTAAGGAAGAACAAGACTAATGACTAATGAGGGAGGGCTGGGAACTCTGGAAAGTTTTGCCAAGCTGTTCTGATACAAAGTGAGGCCAAACCAACACTGCTGGAGTAACATATCAGCACTACCACAGTGCACACAACCACAAAATCCAAGCAAAACCTTTCTGCCATGCCTCATGCTCTTCAGGACACTCCTAACCCAAGGGCTTTAATAATTCCCAGTTCTAATGGGTGAAACTTCTACTATGACAGCAATCCATTCTAACAGAACATTTGCCTCTTGTGTTCATACAACCACATTAACTGATTTTCTGCTGTTAGTATTCAGTCTTCTACACTACCCAACGCCTCCTGATATATGGGGTTTGGAACACTGGTTCCCAAAAAGGTCAAAATAAGCAGGCAAAAACCTGAAGATGCAATTTTTAACACTGATTTACATTTGCAGTCATTTTAATTAAAGATCGTTAGCTTTCATTACCTGACACAGACATGAAATAAACAGGAGAGATTTGAAGGCCATCACTGTCAGAAGAATTCCAACTCAATAAGAGTAAGGAACATTAATAAAGTGAAATGAAAAACACATGCTTCATCACTTTCTGTGCTGGTATGTTTTCCTCTCAGGATTTAGGATAGAGCATGTGGATGAAGAATAGAATTAAGTGAAAAGCCACAAAGCAACTTCAGGCATAGTGAGCAATGGATGGTTTGCAAGAGAGGCAAATCCAAGATTGATTAAATAACTCAAAGCAGTTTCTAGAGTGTTAAATCTATGGGTTCTGATGGCCTAAAAATGACCAGCCCTGCTCCAAGCACGGATGTTTCAGATCCCAAGACTTCATTAACTCTTCCTGTACTTCTGCTCAGAGCCTTGTTCACACGTTGAGAGCTTAGATGCCTATCCTGCTTCAAAATACACTGTTAAAAGTGTATTGCATCTATCACAGAATGGCCTGGGTTGGAAGGGACCTCAAGGATCATCAAGCTCCAACCCCCATTTATACATTTCAACACTTAAACGTTATCAAAATAGTGGAATTCTTTAACTGCACAAAACGTGGATTGAGCCTTTCATTCATCCAGCACATCTACTTTTGTCTCCTGAATGCTTTAAAAGCATATTACAGTTTGATTCTTCAAACTGGACAAAGTGAAAGCAGGAACAGCACACTGCAAACATCCAGTTCTTCTCAATCACTTTATGTTGGCTCTGTTTGCTTCTGCAGAATAAGAATCCCAAAGGTGCCTCAAACCACCTTTTTTTTTTTCCAAAGGGGAAGAATCACAGTTATTCACAAAGGTCACAACAATCTCTGGCTCTTTTAGATTTCGTTTCTGTAAGTGCTCCAGTAACATGAAAAATTGCAAACACTCAGGGCTTTCATTGCTACATCACTGTCTCCTTACAGGCAAAGTGCACGAGCTGAGTAAGACAATTTCTTGGATCAGCATTCATCCTGGTAAAAACATCTCTGAAACTTTTCAGTGAGCGCGATGTCAAAAAGTCACTGGAAGTTGGTTGGCTGATCTGCCTTCCTTTACATTTCAGTATCTAATGGCTGATCAAGTACTAAATAATGTGTTGGTTCTTCCCCCAGCAGACACGCAGTCTGTTTCTCAGTGTAATGACAACAGTGCCAAACAGGAGCTACCAGCCAGCTACAGTTTAACCCTTAGAAAAATCTGTTATCAGCAGAAAGTTCACCCTTCTTTAAAAACCTCTATAGCCAGCAGTTAAAACCATCTCTTGAATTTACTTTAAACACTGTTAATAATGAGGATGAAGCATTTTCACACCCACAAAGCCATTTCTGTTCACGGAGGATTTGAGTTAAAGACTGCTGTTAGACAGATAACAGGCAAAAAAAAAAACCAATTTTCTCTTAGAAGCGAGGAAAGACTGTGTCCATCTCCTGGGGTAACTGGGCTTCTCCCAACCAGCAGCACATTCTTGTTTCTGCCACTGACATCCACACATTTGATCAAACAAGGCACACCCTGAGCATTTGGAGAATCCCTCAAGGATGAAAGAAACCTGCTGCTCTCCTGAGCACACAGTAAGGCACTGCATTTTGAGCCTTTCCAGCCTGTAAATGGCACAGGCCATTATACAGCAGCCTGCTTGGAAAAACAGGATGCAATATTTGTTTACTTTGACAGAGGGGACGGACTGATTTTTCACAGTGATCAGCAATGGTAAGCAAGACATCCATTTCATGAAAACCTGGAATTATGAAGCAGCCTTAAAATGAAATACCTTCCATGCAGCAGTTTAATATGAGCAAAAAGGGGGCTACAGGCCCACGCTAAAAACAGAAATTAGATTTCAAAGGTAATTCAGGGGCAGTGGGGAAATAGGCCATGGGCAAAGAACAGACAGGAGTTATTACAACCTTTGTACAATCCTTTCTGAACATTCAAAATCAGTGTGAAAACAGCACGAGTTGAACGTCAAAGTGTTTGCAAACCAGATCAGATCCACATTGCTCTGAATCAACACCAGGTTAGAGAAGGAAACAGTGCAACAGCCCCACAGGGGTTTGGAGACCATTCAGATGCTGATTTGGGAGTGGGAAGATGTCACCCCTCCCACTGCAAACCGGGACATCAGACCACAGCAATGGAAAGGCAGGTTTGGGATTGCGAGCACAGCTGTTTTTTCCTCCCTCTTCTGCCTAAGGATAGGGAAGGTGAGCTGATGTTGATTCAGACTGAGCAGCAGTGATGAAGCTATAGAATTAAGCTCCTATGATGTGCACTGATATCATACTGGCTCTAAGAGAACTGCTGCATTTCCAGGTTTCTACCAATGCCTTTAAAGACAACATCACAGCAAAAGAGAGATCATCTGCTGTTAGCAGGTCAGCAAGGTATCCTTCCAAAACTCCACGTTTTCAACCACTTCCCCCAGTGTGTGTGCTCATAACACGATGAAGGTAGGAAAAACATCCTGCTATTTACTTAATGCTTTTTATTATAAGAACTATGATGATCACTGTAAGGCTTAGTGACAAATCCTGTTCAGTACATGATTACCTTATATAAAACCCTGCCACACACACACAGAATGTTAAGTTACATTAAGTATGCTGTTAACTTGACAAAATACAGCCTGCTGCGTTCCACCTAACTCTGCAGCAAAGATGGCACATTTTTAAGGGTGGGAAACTGCAACGTCCTCCTTTTCCCCACCAGAAGTTCAGATGTAGCTGAACTTTTAAGCACAGCAAATGTATGTGAGGTCCTTCAGCCAAAAATGCAACGCATCAGCTCGGCCATCACACTCCACTCCAGATCCACGTACACACATCAGTTACAGGGATGTGACTGCCACCCAACTGCAGCGAGTAAAAGAAACTGAAACAGTCATTTAAAATACTCTATTTATCCAGATATGAAACAGGCCGGACCAATGCTGAACAAGAAGGCAGCTGAAAAGCAAAAACAAAAGATAACTCACAACGAAACAGAGAGGGAAAGGCAGAAATTACAACTTTTTGACCAGTAACCAAAAGGAGCACAGACTTGATTTGCACAGAAGCTGAAGTTCAGGCAGTGATGTCACTGGGCTGTGTAGTTCCTGCAATAAAGTCACACACAGTATTGGTGGTTTCAGCCAACAGGAAGACAGAGAAGAAGGAATGCCAGTCAGATCCTTAAACACCTCAGAAGGGTGTTAATACAGCTAATATCATCTCTTGAACATTTTACCTCTTGTGGTTTTGGAGGACAAATGTAGAAATACAGCACTACATCCAGTAATTGGAACACCCTTCAAAGACAAACGTATGCATGGTGCTTTGGGGAAAGATGGTTTTAGGTGTATGCTAAAAGCACGTTAAGGCAGCTTTCCACTCTGTACCACACTTGCAGTCTTTGTATGTGCAAAGTCCAGTTAACCAAGCCTTTGGTTTATCCTCATCTGCCTATTCCAGGGAATCTAGGTATAAGACACACTCTTTGCTTGTTCATTGAAAGGTTTTTTAATGTGAAGAGAAATGGATGCTTTGGATTAGCCACGTGTGACTGCTTAGCTATATTAAAATCGACTTGATTTTCAGCACTTGCTAAACTGATCAGACTTCCCCAGAAAAGCCTCAGCACTCAAGTCCTTCAGCAGTTCATCCAGTAAGCTGATGTTGTACACCAGATATTACAGATGCACTCCTCAGCTGCAGCTGAAGGTTGGCAGGATTCCTCTCCTTTTGCCCGACATCCTGAGCCTTGCAAGATATCAAAGCCAAGAAGAACAACCAACTTCAGGTCTTGACAAACAAAGTTTCTTCCATTGGTCTGATTCAAAACACAAACATTAGGCTGTTTTCAACATACAAGTCCAATCTGTGCTCCATGAAACAACGATGAAAAAAAGTATGATGCAAACCTTGTTAAATAGTCATCCAAAATAGATATTAAAAAAAAAGAAAGCATACAGCAGCCTGATGCAAAGTCCAGAAATAGTCCAGGGCAGTGTTTGTGTATCACCGAGATTTCAGGACTACATGGAATAACGTGGCCAGCCACAAACTGTCTCATAAGAGGTTATGACAGCGTTTTCTGCTTCTAAGATGAGAGTGAACAGACTGCCATACCCCATTAGAGGTTTCTCTATTGGTTTTAATAAAAAAAACAAGGAGGAAAAAAGAAAAGGACCAAGGAAGAGCATACAGTCATGCAGCTGATCGCCGACGAATCACAAAAACACCTCGCTGCAGCTGTCCCAGATAGATTCTCATCTTTGTGCTGTCACTGGTTTTCCTCACCCAGATCTGCAGGAGAGAGAGTGAGGCAGGGGGAACAGATTAGGGAAAAAAAGGGAAAAATCCCATTGTAAGTAATATGCAGCCCAATATTTCAGATGTTCTCACTGAGAATCTGAACGTCTCCGTTATTCAGGGTGCAGGATGCTTTGGTTAATTCCTTTTCCCTTCCCACATTAGTTTTCTGCTAACGCTTCTGACTTCACCACTTCAACTCTCTGCTCAAAACAGTCATCAAGAATAATTACTCTTCCCAAGCTTCATCAAGAAAGCAAAGTTTCCTTCTGCTACAGCTCTCCCCAGAACCCTGGCATTAAGCCTTACCTAATCAAAAGTAAGGCCCTCCAGATCCACAGATCATACAATTCATCTATCCTGGGATTTGCTCAGACAAGTGGATATTAGTCAAGTGAAAAGCTTACTCAGATTCTGTTCAGTGAAGCATTTCTCACAATTTATTAAACAATTGTACCTGAAGATAAAAGGGCCTCTTTTAAACATACCTGCATGGAAGGATTCGTATGGCTTGCAGACGTACAGCACATTTCAAAGGACAAATTACTTCCCATGTAAGCAACCCTTCAGTCAGTTTTTATAAACGAAAATCGTTTCTAAGACCCAAATAACACAGAAGTTTGGACCCAAACAATGGCATTTTAAAAATCAAATCTGAACAAAATTCCTCTTCCTTTTATTATTGCATTTAAAATGACTAAATACATATACATGGAAAATACAAGTCTTCCAGCTCTGAGTTATGGAGTACTTTAGAACAGAAGCCCAGTATTTCCCACTGCAAGGGGCTGTAAAGTCAGAAACTAATTTATCTCAAACTGTTTTTCTAGATATCATTAGCTACAGGCCTAATGTGGTATATTGATTTAACTGTTATTTTAATTATAATCTGACCTCACTAGAAAAGCCCTCGGTATAAAATAAATTGAATATTTGCCTGCATTTGCACTTCTGTTATTTCCCTGGAGAAATTAAAACCCACCTTCTCTGACAGTCGTCCCTGTTGTGACATTCCCAGTGTTTGGTGGGCTTTTCTAACCAAAATAATTCCTCCAGCTGCAAACTGAGTGCCCATACACAATAGTAAATAGGTGCAGAGCTTCACATTCCATCAGGATATGATGGAATGCTACACTGCCTTATCAAAGCTAACTGCTTCATCAAGCTTTATTTAGTAGGAAAAAGCAAAATCCTTTTTCAGTGACCACAACAGTAAAATTAGCCCTAAAACGTGCCACACGATTAAGGAGAATAAAAGAATTGAGACATTCTGAACTTAAAACTGACATTTTAGACACAAAATGTAGCCAGAAATCAGAAGAGCACATCTATTAATTCTAAAGAACCGAAGGACAAGGGGAATAGAAAGAAACCGTGCTCTTCTCTTCTTTGATTCCTAAATTGTAAAGGAAAACAAGCTTGCAAGTTTACATCATAACTGGCCACAAACTGAGCTTGCTGAATAAATCCCAACAAGAAAACCCCTTCCTGCACCTACTGAAGAGGTTCTTGCTGTCAAAACGCAGAAGCTGAACTTTTCTGCGAGTCTGGCCAATGACTTCCACCAGAGCAGAAGTTTGACTCAGATTCCAAGGAATCCACGTGGAATTCTTATTTATTTCAGATAGGATCATCCCAGCTGTGAGTGCTGGAGAGGCCTATGGTCAATTCCAAAATTCAAGCCCAGTTTCACAAAACTAATTTTTGATCTTCACGTGAAGGAGGAGACTTCTGATACACTGTTAACCAATTCCTTCCTTTCTCCAGCCATGTGGAAGCCATTTTATGCCATAATGTTATGTTTCTTAGTTAAGGCTTCTTACTTTGAAGTGTACAGACATGCTGGTGGGGAGACAATCTGCAGAAGCACCTTTAGTACAGCTCCTTTGAACTGAGCTGACTTCCATTAGAAATGCTACCAAATTATGAACCGACTTGACTTCCAAGTGCTGTCAAATTAGGACTGCAGTCTACCACAAGTTGAGGTTTGCCTTCTTGCCTCTAACTCAATGCAGGACTCTGGGAGAACAGTTTGGCAGCTCCACTTGAATGAGCAACAAAAGCTGAGGTGCACAGAGCACTCCTAAGGACACGTTCTCATTTCAGTATTCTGTTCCCATCTCTTTTGCTTTTGTACTGTTGTGATGGGCCATTGCAGGAAACTAACTGCCATGCCTTCTCCCAGAAAGAAAAACCAATACCTACTGTGTCACTTTAAAGTGAAATACATGCAATAAGAAACATTGCGTTTTCCTCGGGTTTCAGGTAAGCTGCTCCCAAAAGATTGAGAGTTTTATTGTTGTAAGTCAATAGTAATAACTTTAATCAAATTAGCAGTGCTACGTTTGCTAACATGCTGCCACCTCATCTCAGTAAACAGCCACTGAGCATAACTGCTACAGCAAGGAGAACAGTTGTGATACAAAGCATATCCCATATGCAACTCATTTTGTTGAAATGAAGCAGTTTCCCTTAACTGCCAAAACAAATTAAAGCTACTTTATTGCCTGATTGAAGAGAATTGCATTTGAGTCTATTGTTTCTTTCCTCAAAGTGCTAGGAATCTCAGCTCAAGAAATAACCTGCTCTCTTTGCCCAACTAACAGGCTGCTCAAACAGTCAGCTTACTTTGCAATGAGATTCACATCAATCTTCAGCACACATCTCTTTCTTCACCTGTTTCTGTAAGTCTTTATCATTAGCCAACAGGAAATTGCCTCTGACAAATGACTCACCCCCTCTATCTCCCATGCAGGTGATGAATGATGCCAGCACACTTTACAATCTACATACCCAGGTGAGCAGGAAGAATTTTCTCCCCTCAGAGGAACTAAATTTGGTGACAACGTTTGTCCTTATTCTCTCCTGGCAACCCAATGGGATTTACTTTTACTCTGCATTAATAGGAGCTGCGTGTCCTTTCAGTAATGCAAATGGAACTTACTAATGCAGCATCAAGGAGATGCAACACGACAGCTCTTCTCACTCTTCCTGCTCGCCAAGCTACTACTTGCAAAATGTAGTATCATGCTTTAGAGACGCAGGAAGCCTCAAGAAGAGATGTCAATTCAGTGTCATCCTCTACTCAATTTCTTCATACACTACACAATTACATCCTTCCAGAAAGCAGTATATTCTCTTAGTCCCTAGCAAACAGCTGCCTGCCTGCCTAAAGCAACCCACAGTTTTCCCCACTCCTGTGAGCAAGGAGAAGCCCACTACCTCGTTGGCGCCCACAGAACTGATGACACAGCTGATCTTAGTGTTCTCTTTAGACTCCAGGTAAATGGCCTGGCTCTTGTGGTACCTGCGAAAATTAAAGAAAGACAGTACATGAAACTCTTCGCTGTCCAGAGACTGCAGAAGTAAACAATAGCAAGATTGATAAAGTCAGGATTCTACAAGTATTTGGATAGAATAAATACGAAGTCTTCATTTTTTTTTGCTTTCCATGCCACTTTTCCCATCTTTGCAACACAGCTGTGATCTGATCCTACACACACACTTGGCATTTAAATGCACCTTCAGAATGCATGAAGCTCTCTCAGTTTGAATTCAATTCCCAAAGCAGATTACTTAAAACAGATTTCATATCTGAAAGAGGCAGGGGCAGAGCACCAAGACACAAGATAAGACACACATTCACAATAAGCCCATGCTTCAATAGCTAGCCAAACTAGCCTTCCACATTTCAGACATGGGATGGATTTTAGACACCAACTCCCTATTACACCTGATAAAAATCTTACAGAGCAAATTAGATGTTCAAGGATTATTCACATTTCCCCCCCAAAAATATCAGTAGAACACTGGCACAACAGATCTGAAGTGTACTCAATGCAGCTGTGCAGTCTACTGTTTTAACACCTTAAATTCCTAACACCATCTTATTTTGTGAAAATATCACCAATCACATCAAAGTGATAGCTAACTGACTCTAAGAAGCGATACAGAGCCCCAGTAAGTAGAAGTGTCTGAGCATATTTTTCACTTTTACATCATATTTTAGTCATGCTGTATATTTCTCTCAGAGCCTTTGTATGAAAGGAAGTAAAAAGCCTTCAAAATCCCAAACCAAATTGCTTAGTTTCATGGAGTTGCCTTCTTCACCCTCACCAGTTTCTGCTATGTTCTGCAAAGTGTGCTGGACAGGACTCCCAGCTTCTGCTTGTGTTGCTTAGGAGAGTTCTGCAGGCAGCTCCAGTTATAATGAAACCAATGGGCAAGTAAATTATCTTAAAAAGAAAGCACCAAGGTATTTTGTAGAAATAAAAGCATAACTGTATTTCCACCTTCACCCTAACCAAGAGGTGCTTCATATTTGACGTGGAAATCCAAGTTGCAGAATCAGCACAGATTCTTTCAGTAACTACTCAGTATGCAAATCCCCACAGTCTGATTGGCTGCCAAAACACACGCATTTGCATAAGCTTTACAATTATTTCTACAACAATCATACTGTAAATATGGAAGTCGTCCAATAGCTCATTCCTCAGTCTCTCCCTCCTGGCTCACAGACTCCGAGTTTTCTCATTTCTTGCCAGTAACAGAAATGATAGAGTTGGCTTTCAGTGCTCCAGAAGTACTAATTACCAAAGGCCTGGGCAAAGTAATCACAAATCCTGCAACCTTTCCACACTTGTGCCCAGCCATTATTCCTTCACTCTCATTTTAACAGAAAGGATATCAGCAGTTCCAGGGCAATGCAAGAGCAGCAGTGACACAAGCCAAGAATGGCATTTCATTGAGCCCAGATGACCATTAATTGATGTAAGGGAAACTATAAGCTATTCCAAACTAGACCTCACTGTGATAAGACAGGAATGCCAGTCCAGCAGCATCCTAGCATGACATGCTGTGAGTGCTTAAGCAATGAGAATTGATCACCTAGGTACAATCAGAGTGCAGAAGACACAGTGCAAATGAATACTCTGAGTGCAATCAGTGCAGGCGCAGAAACTGAACTGATTTTTCACTCAAAGCTTGCAATTATCAGTGAACTTCAAAGTCAGACACACATGAAGCCGCTGCCCATCAGTAGATTTATGTTAACTAAGTACAGATAATAAGTCAGTTTGAGAGCTCAAGGAAACAGAGCTGAGCTGTCACAAGCTCTACGCATGCAGGTATACATGTCAACAGAGGCAATCTGGTGAACCTCAGTAACCTTAGCCTTTTGCTGAGTTTATGCACCTGCAGGGGAACAAAAGGGATAGAATTCAACAGGAAAAGAGCTGAGAAAAAATTGCAAGGGAATTTAAGTTGGCTTTCAAGAGAAAAAGCACCAGACATCTCTCGCTTTTGCAATACGTAAAACGTCCCACTGTGACAAGTGAGACGAGCAGAAATAATTTCCCTCACTGCTACAAAATGCTTTGCTAAAAGGCTGAGATTTTCAACTCCAACAGAAGATCGAAAGAAATCACTGCATCGTCGTGTGCAGGCAAAGTTCAAAGCAAAATGATAAGATGGTTGCTTTATTGTGAACCATAGTTTAGGATCCAGTGGAGAATGGAATAAGCACAAGGACAAAGAACCTGAAAGTCTAATTCCACATCCTGAAATTCCCTACACAAAGTCTGTGCTTTGAAGACAGGTTTTTCTAAGTGCCTCTGCAAGACCTTGGGGGCCATTACTACCTTAAACATTTGCTACTTTGAGATAATGGTCCTTTCTTGGCTGCTTCAGGAAACAGAAAACGCAGCCACTCCTGTGCTCTCACATTTACTTCTGGAGCACATACACAAATCTTGTTATGCAACACTACAGTAATCTGCATGGCTGAAGATTCTAAGGAACTGTTTATTCATCTAAATATACACTACAGGATAGTAGCTCTACACAAAAATTAGATTCTGAGAGCATCTGTGAAGTGACAAGCAGCCTGTTCATGTCTGGTTTGTGCCTCAAGGAAGTTTAAGCTCCAGGCAGCAGCTTTCATCAGAGCTGCATCCACTGAATCCTCAATGAAACTTCACTACCAGAAGACAAGCAAACGACCAATGCACAAGACAGTTGCTGCTTAGACAACAAATTCAAAACTTATTTTTAGTATTAAATTACAACCTCATCTCATTATTTTGAGCCAACAGAGCAGATTACAAATAAGCACGCTACTTGGAAATTGCTTTCTGCTTAGAAGCACTAGCTTGCCTCCTTGATTATCTTGTTTTGCATGTCTCTGATTAAGACCCACTAATAAATTTTGCACAGAAATCTTATTTTCTTTCCATTTTGTGAGGCTTCCACAGCTAAACACCCATAAAACTTAGAGCTATATCCAATCAGCAGTTCTGAAGCTGTCCCTCCTGCGTTGGATCTGATCTTTTAAGGCTGTTAGGATTTGTTATTAGAAATCTTTTTCATTGTGCTTATCTGGTGCACAACATTCCTTCTGCCACCTCGTGGAATGAGGAGCTGTTGTACTACAAAGCAGAGCATGTGAGTTGTGGCAGCAGCTGTACCTGCAATCGCTGAATTCTGTATCTTAGCTGAGCAGCTTCAGTGCTCCACCAAACTGCAACCAATGGTGGCTCTCTTACACGACGTTAGATTTGACAGAACTATTTCCCAAGTGTCACAGTGCACAGTTTCTTTTTTCTATGGAGTTGTTTTTAAGTCTCCAAGCTAGCAGATACTCCAGAAAGTCTATGAGGTCTGAACACTCCATTATCGCTTATTTATGAAAGCCATAATGATTCACCCTTGGAGGACGGAGCTAATAACTGCTCAAAAACATTTCACCCCTGGCTTCCTTAATAAAGCAATTCCTCCCTGCAGTCATTCTGTCTTCACAAAACAAGGCTCAGAATGATTAAAACAGAAATTCACCAGGACTTACCATCTTTTATCATAGTAGAGTTTTCCATCTTCTATCCGGGCCTCAAACCGCTGCGCTGGGGACTCTGCTGGTGTAGCTGGGAGGTGCTCAGGGGAGGAAGGAGAGGCTGAGTAGAGAGAACAGACCATTAAAGACTAGCACACGTCCACCATGCAGCACCACATCTGACTGTAGAATCATTTAACGTGGCCACATTAAGCAGAAATAAGCACAGAGAGCTACAAACCTGAATTTCCTTAGAAAGGTACTTTCTTTCAGGATGACTGATTCAGCCTTGGCCTCGCTTACATAAATTGTAACATTTACTGAGACAGATCAAGCAACTCCAGTATGTATAGGTAGGTGATAAACACAACTTGCTTGGTTTTGTCTTACTTCTACCTCATAATGTACTAATAAAATAGGGTCAGGATTACTCCAGCATGTTAGTACCACGATCTGGAAGTGAAGTGTACAGACACACCTGGAGAGCTAAACCCAAAAACTGGCAATTCTCAATCCTCTATTTGCTTTACAGACATAAGCTGTCCAGACACATATGAATAGAGAGAAAAAAAATCTTGCTACAGATCTAGATTGCCTCATGTTTTAAGCTGTCCCCCACTGCCCAAATGTCTCAGACACCCAAAGATACACATCGTTCCCTTCCCAACCCCAAACTTCATAAGAGACTGTGAGACTCCACAGGGCGCCCATTAGCCACAGTAACTACACAAAGAACAGCAATTACACAGTCAAAACAATTACACAGCCAAATTACACAGTCAAGAAGCCTACAGTATAACTCTGTTCCAAACAGCAAGTTGTGAACAAGTTCCAGTGCCACTGTTAACTCACCTGGTCTCTTGGGTGATTTAAGCTGCATAGAAAGAGAACAGAGAAAGTGTCAGTGATCTGACAATGGCCAAGGATGTAACAACTTTAGATGTGGTCCTTCTTCCCATATTCTAAATGTGTGTTTTTTTTAATGTACAGTTAAGTGGCATAACAAAACCAGAGCACCATTCCATAAGCAGCTAGAGGTGCAGATTGTCTCATAACACTAAAGGTCCAGAAACTGAACTTATTCAGAGCATTCTGACTGTCCACCACACCAAACCCATCTGACACGCTCTGTTCTCTGAGTATGATCCAACTGCTCTCAGGTTTTGCCAAACACAGGATGTGGATCATTAGCAAGACTTCTACAGCTGCCACAAAAGGCACGCACCATTAACATCATCAAAAGCCTTAATGAGCAGCCTCTAATATAAGAAATCACATAAGCCTTAAAGCAGTTAGCAAGAAAGCAGTAGGATAATCACATCTAGAAGAAATCGAACAATAAATATACACGTTGTAGCCTACCCCCATTTAATGAGGTACTGTGAGATTGGGGAGAAAAAAGAAAAGCCCCCAAAGGCTTGGAACAGAGGCTGGGATCTCAAAGAAAGCAGTACTAACATCTGTTCAGCCATGCAGGGGAAGACAAAAAACACAGTAAGATGGCTTATCACTTGGTTCTGACAAAAGGTAACATTGTTCGACAGCAGTCATTTTAATTAGGTTAATTAAACCTACCAAAATAGAAGGGAGGAGATACCCTCTTGCTAAATCTTATCTTGTGTCACTTCAGAAAGCCTACTGGGATGAAACAGTCCCCCATCTCAGAAAGGAACACAGGACAGACAGCTCTGCTCTTTGCAGGGGAAAGAAATAAAAGCCAAGCCACAATCCCTACCTTGTTTAGGGTTCTCAGGTCCTCCATTATTTGCTCATCCGTCAGCAAGTAATTTAGCTGAGGTATCCAGAATTAAGGTTCTCTAAAGCCCTTGACAAGGCTGAAAATTAAAGCTCAGTGATATTTCACTTCACTAAACGTAAGCCACAAGGTTCCTGCAAAGTTGCATCACATTTTAATAAGGGCATTATACTTTTTTATCATACAAATTAATGCAAGTCCACCCCTATAAAGCCTCATATTTAGCAGCAAACACTACAAGACCTCTTTAACTTACTCACTCAAAAGCATCCATGAACAACCTTTAGCACATTGACATTTACTTGATGGAGGCACCAAACAAGGAGCATTTTCAGTGTTTTTCAGCTTGCTTTGCTGCAGAGAACAATCTGCGAGCTGAAACACAACAGACTTCCTTGAAATATTGTAAAATTAAGTTGAATGACACACACACAAAAAAAGTCAGCACTTCACAACTCAATAGGCAGGAATAAAGACAGGAACAAGAACAAAAATACACAAAACCTTGAGAAAACCAACCCGAAAAAGCAGGAGGCACAAAACACACCTCATGTGGATGAGGATGAAATAAGATCACACAGCTCAACGGAAAACAATCTCTGAAACCAAAATAAATATATATTTTTAGGAACAGCGAACAATCTCCAAGTAAAAAGAGGTCAATTAAAACTGGAGATGCTCGTGACCATCCTGCATGAATCCTAGAAGTTCGGGTTTGATGCTGCCCTCAGAAAATGTGAGTCACTCAGGAGCTGCAAGGTAAGTTTGTGAATCTGATCCATGCAAAACAAGTTGGGAATCCAACAACAAACTTCTGCAGAGTGAATATCATTGCTTTCTTTTCCAGGTGAATTTAATTTACACAGAAAAAGGACCCACCATCACATATTTCCAGAAGCCAGGAATCATTTTAATTACAGAAAACAAAAAGGTAGGAGGGAAGGATTACCTGTGTGCAGCTTTCTATTTTTTGGTGTTATAAAAAAAATAATCTAATTCAGAGCTCAAGTCTAGTTCCTTGCTTTTGCTATGCATCTCTCCACATTAGATATCTGAAGCCTTTCTCAGAAATGGAAAACACAGTCTGATATGACAAATATGAGCCTTCTGGCAAATGTTTTGTCACATCTTGAAATGAGAATAGCTGTGGTTCATGGAAAAAGTCATCTCCTATCTACGGAATCAAACACCTCAACATTTATGTATAACGTTCTTTTAAAACTTCCCTTTGTGAAAAAAGTGCCAGAGGAACTCAAACTGGTCTCCATGACAAAAATCCCCACCTAGTTATCTCATGACACTGTGGAGTTTAAGTTCTTATCTCCACAGATCAGCTGCACGCTGTTTGTTAATCACACAATACACAAAACAAATTCTACTTGGGCATTTTCTACATTCAATCCTGATTTTAACACCTCTTTTTTATTTCCTGTGTGCAACAACACTGATGTGCTCTGCCTTGCAGGCAGCATGCTGACTTCAAATACAAAAGCCCTCCAGTGGTTCTGTAGGATATCAGGGGCAGGTTTCCTCCTCTTGTCTGGGATGGGAACTGGATCATTTGGTCGTCGCCTCAGTTTCCTCGTCATGATAGGCTTCACTTCCATAGAATCTGTAGAGAAATGAAGTTGGAGAGCTGATGGGGCCACTGGGAGAAGAGTAAGAATCAGTAACTTTCTACAGAGGGCACAAGGAAAATGATGTTTTCTCTTTCACTCAGAAAATAGGTTTTTCTCACGACAGCTTCTAGCATCCAAGCTGGAACTGCTGACAGTGAATACGAGCTCTCTTTTATAATAGGTCACTGCTGAACAACAGTGTTGTGATGCCATGGTTACAGCTTTCACTGTCTTCATGTGGCACAGCTGTTTGGGGAACTCAACAGCTCCCTCAGGTACAGGTAAGTGAAGCACAGCAATGCTATGACGGCTCACGAAGAAATTCTCTCATGCTAACACCGCATATCTGCTTCCAAGCAGATCACTTAAAAGGAGTTATCTGCTAATAAAACTGGAGTAGGTAGCAGCACATCACACATCAGCTCCAAATCAACCATTCTTTCTCACATCTTCAGGTTGGAACACTAAGCAATACAGTCACTGCATTCAAGATGGAGACTGACACATGGAGCTTCAAACACAAACAGGATTTAAACCCAGATGATCTGAAAAAAGTCTCAAATTATGATTTAAAAAGTGAGCTCAATTGTAAAATTCACAACTACTGTTGTTAGGAAGAAAGCTGTAGCTCAAGCACTGGGGAAAATAGTCTAAAATTGAAACATCTCAACAAGTCACCATCCCTGGAGGTGTTAAAGAAACATTCAGGTGCTGTACTGAGGGCCATGGTCTAGTGGGAAATCTTGGTGGCAGGTGGATGGTTGGACTGGCTGATCTTAAGGTCTTCTCCAACCTTGATGATTCTGTGATTCTATGATTCATTCTCCACATTGCAGTTTGTCTAAATGACTACAGGCGGTCTGAACTGCCCAACTTAACTCTCAAACTCTCACAGATAATTCCTTAGTTTATGAAGATAGCTTGAATTGGCAAGAGACCACACCTAAAATGCTAAACCCAACACATCACTGTTCCTTCTATGCGCTGAAAGCTATTTATTTGTCTTTGAGTACATACAAATCACAGCCTAGAAAGCACTGATGTATATGAAGCTTCCCTGGTTCCCTTTAGACACCACATGCTTGAGTTGCTCAGCACGTTGAAAACACAAACTTACTTTTCTCCCTACAAAGGGTGCAATAGAAAGAACATTCTGCATATTAAGGGAACAAACATCATGAGAAAAGATTTTAAAAATAAGTAGAAACTGAAGTGTCACTCCCAGCAGTACAACAAAGGAGTAGTTTCCTTCAGAGCTGAGTGCTTTGTATTACGCTGCACACTGATAGCTTTGTGGACACTAAAATCATAAGCTACTGTGTTAATGGAAGCCCCTTCCTGCCATTTGTGAAGACTGATTTACAAGAGCCTCAAAAAGAGGGGCTTGAAGCACTTCCTCACGGTGCCATGCAGCCACGCTGAGGCTTTTCCACCTTTTTTATAAAAGTTCTTTGAAAGGAGCTGTCACAAAGCTGTTACCTTAAAATTTGAGTAAGGATACCAACTGACCTCAGCAACTTGTAGATAAAACTGCAACAAGTCAGCTGAACGCTAATACCACATCAACCCCCAGAGAAAAACACCTTGAAAGTCTTCCACTTGCAATGAAACACGTGAAGAGCTGTGAGATTCTTGAGATTTGTGATAACTTGAAGCTATTTTCAAAGAGCTGCTAAAGTACCAGCAGATTTCACCTGAAACACAAGCTTACATGAGCCTTAACAGGTGAGAACCACACAGGGCAGTGCTCCAGGAGGCAGCAGCTACAATCTACAGAAACTGCAAGCAAGTCCTGATGCTCACAAACCAGCCTGCTACTCATCAGGTTGCCAACTTGCATTCTTGCTCACAATGAGCTTCTCTATAGGTTTTAGAAATCACTGAGTGCACGCAGGTTCCATTGTGCTCCTTTCTCAGGCTGCAGTATGCATTCGTGATCAATTCTGCTACTTCTAAAGGAATCAAATTGCATTTCTGCTGGTCTGGAAGGAGGGAGATAAGAGAGGCCTAGCACACACACACACAATGAATTGATTCTCCACAGTTATTTACATGCCTTTTACCAGAGCTGTGCCTGATGAAATAGCTCATCTCTTCAGGACACACAGCAGTGGGGGAGATATTTCCCAGAGGAGAATTAATCTGGTCCCCAAAGCACACACATTACCCCTGAATACCTCTTTTTACCCTCCTCTGTCTCCCTTCCACTCTGCAAATCCCAACCCTGACGTTAACAGCTGTCCTGCCTGCTGATGGAGACCCTGGATTCCCTCAGATCCTCAATACAGTGGTGTGCAGATTACAAAGGCAAGATCTACTCAGACCTTGATCCTTTAATGAAGACCTACTTGCAAGATTAACACTGTATGCCAGCTTAGCAGTGAGGAAGCACAGCCCAGAGTGACAATAACAAAGTTAAGGCAAAGACACGGAGAGTTTGTAAGATCAGACAAACCCATAAAAACAAATCCAAAAACAGACAACCAGCACAAGGTGTTTTCCAGACCAGATCAGCCCTAATGGTTTGTACAATTCCACCAAACACGTTTCATCTCTTGTTTCTGAGCACCAATTAAGCTATTGGCTTATGTAACACTTGTAGATGCTAAAAAAGATATAAAAGGTCCAATTCATGGACAGACCTCAGCAACACAGCCAACATCATCTGTCCATAACATGCGGGAGTTGCTTCTTGTAAGGAAATCAGACCAGACCTTTGGTTCCGTACCAGAGAAGCACAACCTGTGAAGGAGGCCAATCAACCCTCACTCCACTGAGTTCACTACTGACAAGGCACCAAGGGTAACAAGTGGTTTCATACAAGAAATCTGTCCATTTAATGCTCATTCTCTAGAGTCTAGACATAAATGCAGCTAACTGAAATGAATCTCTTTTACCAGGTTTAAGTAGCACATTTTAACATTTGCTGTTTACCTTCCCTTAGCTTCTTAACCATCTGCACTATTTAAAACCTGGTAGCACTGGTCAGGTCAACATTGTGGCACTTCTCAATAGTTTCACTGCCACGTTGCAGGAACTTAAAGAAGCCCTTTTTGTCTGTATACAGAGCAGGACATCATGAGAACACGTTTCATATCAGCATAATGAAAAAGTACAAACATGTGGTAGGCATCCTCTAGAACTCAGTAACAAAAATGATTAAGATGCATCAGTTCCAACAGCCATCCCAACTGAACAAAATTCTCACAGAATGGTAGAATCTTTTGAGTTGGAAGGGGGCTTTAAAGGCCATCCAGTCCAACTCCCTGCAATGAACAGGGACACCTACAGCTCAGTCAGATGCTCACAGCCCAGTGCAGCCTGACCTCAAATATCTCCAAGCAAGGGGCTTCCAACCACGAGGACAGCCACAACACATTCAGTGAGTCAACTAATTAACTTTGTACAACCTCACAAAGAAATACTGTTCTACAACACTATCTAAAAAATCTGTCTTGAGAAGAAGCTATGAATCTAAACACGAGTTTAACTTTCAGGACTGAGTCCAACCCAGCATCCAGCACAATTTTATCAAGTCTAGAAATCCCAAGAACTCAATCTGTTCTTCTGAAAGGAGAAAAAGTGAATGAGAAAGCTTCTGCACTCTGCTCCTTCACTGACACTGCTTTGATTTACATGTTAATAATGCAGGTCACTGAATTTTATTATGAACTACGTTCTCCACTTAAAGACCACCAATTTGTGTTGACATTTGGGAAGTTTTAAAGTCAAGCTGTCAGTATAAACCAGCAGGGCTTCTTAAAACTCTTTTTTCTAAGCAGTAGCAAAGCGGGGAAGAAAAACGACAGATCTTGTTTTTACCTCCTGTTAATTCCATGGTTAACTTCTCATTCTCAATCATCTTCTTCTTCTCTTCCAACTCTGCAATCAAATTTTCCTTAAGCTCAATTTTCTTATCTTCAAACTCCTTTGCTGCTGCCTTCTTTTCCTTGACGTAATTCTTTTCCACCTGATCTGTCTAATGCAAATGAAAAGATAAAAGAGTTAGCTAAAGAACAAATAGCTCAAGTCAGTGATTTGGCAACACCTTCTTTCAACTGCCGTGCTTTCATTAGCTCTTCTGTTGAAAACTACAGCCACTTCTGCAGATTATCAACATTGAAATAATACAACAGAAAACCACCTGAAATGACTAAGGAAGCAGAACTGTTATCAGCAAAAGAATTAATTCTTTTTAAACACACTTTAATGGTGCCTCCCCTATCAAGTCTCTAACAGAGAGCTCTTCAGACTTATCATCTATCACCCTAAGCAAGCTTTTTAAACGACCAAATGCACAAGCAGCACACAGCAACTGGAGAAAACGTGGATTTTTCATTTTCTTTTTAATGACAGCCTGGAAGTTACTGCAGGCAACAGAACTGTATTCTGTACTTAGCTGTAGTAACACCAAAGGGGGAAACAAAAAATGAGAAAAAGTGCTGGTTGACAAAGCTGCAGGTTTAACACCTTCCACCCACTTAATATGTATTCTGATAAGTTAAGAGTACTCACTTCCAGCTGGAGGAAAAGTTCTGAAAGAAAAGAAAGACTCAACTTAATAACTTAATTCAAGTTTTCTATAGCTATTCAATCACATTTGCAAACCTTACACAGCAGCAAACCTTGCTTTTCAGCTCAGCTACTACTTCCATCAGTACCAAGTATACAGCCCACCCTTCTTCCAATCACAGAAGTAAATCAATTCTGGATACAAATTCCCCAGATAGAAACTTGACACACACAGCTGATGTATGGTTGGCAAAAATTGACAGTTTAGAGCAGTACTACGAATTTCAGCAACGATCCATTCAGAAATAACATTGCAGCAGTTAGATTAATCTATGTAATACAAGTGCCTGATTTCAGGCTGCTTACGCCTGAGAAAACAGGCAAGCAAGTTGCTATCTATCCCTGAAGGTTAAGTTCTAACATACAGCACTACCTTAATTCAAGTCAGGCAGGATGAGGCCAATGGATTTCTGGTGTGAAACAGCCCTGCTGATGTTTGTGCAAGGGCTAATAACTTGAAATCAAGCAAGTCTGCATGCTTTTTGTGTTTCCTGGAGGGCACACTGCACAGGAAATCTTTACTCAAGACGGTGTCAAAGAAAGCAAACTAAGGCACCCAGTCCTCAAACCACCATATTTCACCAGCATTTTAACCTATGGAAGTACCTGAAATGGCAAAAACTGCTCTGAAACATACTGAAGCCTGTTATCACAGAATGGCCAGGATTGGAAGGGAAGTCAAGGATCATGAATCTCCAACCCCTCTGTCACATGCAGAGCCACCAACCTCCCCATTTAATAGCAGACCAGGCTGTGGAAGCAGCCGTGTCACTTTTTAAAGTGCTATAAAAGCCAAGACAGATGGCCAAAATAAAAATTAAACCTTTTGTTTGCAACTTCTTCCCTAACCACTCAGCAAGGAAGGCAGCCTGGTCTGGTATTAAGAGTGGAGGTTGGTGATCCTGCCTGAGGCAGGAGGGTTGGAGATTCATGATCCTTGAGATCCCTTTCAACCCAAGCCATGCTATGAATACTTCCATTATGGAGCTAATCATATACAGACAAATCTAAACTGTTGCATTAATATCTGAATTCTAAATTAAAAACAAAAAAACCCACAAAAGCAGAATGAAAAACCTCACTCAACGTGGGAATGAATCAACACAAAAAACCCATTCCTGTAACAGTAGGCAGTCAGGTTTTTATCCTAATTCAAAACTAAGCACAATCTGCCCTCCTCTGGAAGAAAGGTGCTGATGCACCACCACTCCCTGCCAGCCAGGGATACAAGTTAGCAGTTAGTTTCAGCATCCCATTACCACTAGAATGCCACCCTAACATAAAATATTTGCTTCTCGGAAGACAGATTTATGCTTGCAAGGAGCAGCTCAATTTACTTAAATTCCTCAAGCAGATCCTGTACTATCCCAAAGTCTTTTAGAAGACAGCTAGCACTACTGAAAGGCTGCTGTATATTTGACATCATACAACTGCTCTGATCTATTTCACAGAATAATGGGATCTGACCTTGCTTCAGTATCTAAGATAAAAAACTACTGGAAAGAGGACAGAAAGGAAAACAAGCAAACAGATCTGATTTCCAAGCTGTCCCTCTGTGGTAACACAATAAAGGCTCTCAGAAGGGCAGAGCTAGGCACTTCTAAATGAACTTGGGCCCTTGCTTCTGAGATAGAGCCAGAAGATGTAGGCAGCCCATTTGGTGTCACAGCTGTAAACAGTCACATCTGCAGCAGATCCTCTGCATTTGTTGTTCTCAAGCACAAAACAGATTTCTGAGGAAGCATGCAGTGCTAAGGTGTTGGACAAGCTGCACAACAAGCCAACGTGGAAGACTGCAGGCATAATGGCAGATACAAACATTTTCATTTGTGCTATTTCACACAAATAAAGACTGAATATTTTATTGGTGTTCAGTAAACACTCTGCAAATAACACTGACGGGGGGCTGGGTGTTTTCAAGAAAGATTCCATCGTGTTTCATAAACTCCGAAACAACCACAGCCCACCCTCAGAGCATGGAACCCTTTCCTCCACCAAGTTCCTATCGTCAGTGGAGAGCTGCATTCACCTTCTGCTGTTACAAAAATCGTAATGCAAAGGCATATGCAGCATCTTTGAAAGAAATACAGCTTACCAGCATTTCGTATCCTTTCTTTGTACTGCTGGTCCAACTTTTTCATTCTTTTCTGATATTCCTGAAGAGTACCTAAAAACAAATTGTTGATTTCAAAGGCAATTTAAATTTTTCTTTGTATTCAGTTTCCTTCCTGAAACACAAACACAAAGCTACCCCCCTTCAAGACTTACCTTCCTGCAGCTGCTGCAATTGCCTCTTAAGAGATGCCAGTTTGTCCTGATACATCCTGCAATGACAGAGACCTTTACACTGAATCATAGAACGGCCTGGGTTGCAAAGGACCACAATGATCATGTAGTTTCAAACCCTCCTGCTGTGTGCAGGTCACCAACCAGCAGACCAGGCTGCCCAGAGCCACATCCAGCCTGGCCTTGAATGCCTGCAGGGATTGGGTATCCACAGCCTCCTTGGGCAACAAGTGAAAAACAAGCCAACATGATTTGTTTCACCATCTGCTTCAGTTACAGCGTGCTGACACTGAATCAAAAGCTTTTTAGAAGAACTTCGGGAGGCAAACAAGTAAAAGGGTATTTATCCTACAAATGAGACATCATCACTCTGTCTAAGAAAACTCATCAGTTTTATGATGCATTCAAGTCAATCATTTCCCTAAGAGTTCAGCAAAAACAAGACTTATTTGTTTTAAACGTGGAAACCTATAATGACATCTAGATTTACAGACACCAGGAACTTTGCAACAGTTCTGCCACTTTATCAAGTCTCAATATTTGTGTATTACTTTCCTACTGATAAAACAGAAGGCATTTCCTCACACAGACCTCAACATTCTGCATATATGTGTGTGGATATTTTACATATCTATATGTATATATTTTACATACACATATAAAACTTTCCCCAGCACACACACCAAAAAAAAAAAAAAAAAAGCAAACCCAAAACTAAAACCAAAGTCTATTCCCAGTGCTGTTTTAGTCTTGCATTTCCTTTCTCACGTATCTGTGGTTTAACATAGCCCAACTCTTCCTGACCTGTGTGAAAAACCACACTGTTGCCAGTAAATGAACATAAAATGCTGCAAATACATCTTAGGTTGGAAATAAACTACCTCAAGTCTCCAAAAAGTTAATTCTCCCTGGACAAGTCTGACATTCAGTCACTTAAGTAATTTTCACAGGCATCTTGCCTTGGCTTGTATCAAGTAGATTCCTTGTTTTCTTTAAAGGATCTGCCTGCAGAGGGATTCATCTGCAGCAAAACTGAGCTGCTGTGCATTTCTTTGTTCAAAACATTGCTTTGCTTCATGAACTGAGAAAACAACTGAGAAGAAATGCAATTACGTGTGCTCATTAGCTATTACATTGAGCTACAGTTCTTTTAACCCAAATCTTGGTCCAAAACACTGCAGAGCTCTATACAAAAACAAGACATCTGTCCCCCACCTCCCAAGAAGGGCAGCAAAAACATAACCTCACTTTTCATTAGAATGGGCTACTTACTGTTCTTTCATTTCTACAAAGTCTTCCTCCTCATGTTTTGCCAGATCAGTCTCGCTTGCATCCTCAGTATCTAAATGAGGTAAAGAATGACTTGTTAAAACTAGGCAGGATTAAAAGCACAACAGTAAATTGCTAAAAAACCCACACTTGGGCAAATACACAACCAGACTGGCAATAGGAGAAATGAATTCAGAACTGACTTGAAACATCTCATCTCTTCCTTGACACCACAAGTCATCCCATGTAAGCCCACCAGCAGATTTACAACACAGCTTCCACCAAGCTTAAGCAGCACTGACTTAAGATCCCCCAACTAATTCCTTTCCATTAGTCTTACAACCCTAAAGTGAGATGGTAACACAATCTTAGGACCCTGAAGGACATTTCCCAAGCTGCTTCTTATAGCTTCACCCAGGAGACAAGGACTGAAGGAGCTCTGATTCAGAATGCCTCTGTATCTTGACCTGAAGCTCTGCAAATAGCACTGTGAGTAGATGCTGTTATGGTTTACCACAGAGGTTGCACTTAAGATAACACATTTCTTGCTATAATCTGAAGTTGGCTTCTCAGCTCCACGCTGAAATACTCCGTCATTCTCTCAAAGCACAGACAAGTGCTAACGCACAGATAGACCCAATCTTACATGCAGATAATAAAACCTATAAAATAAAGCAGTACAGCACTGCTAGCTTTCAGCTACTCCTCTGCAGCTCTCTTTTCTTGCGCAGCCAAGGGTGAATTCCCTTTCCTCTCTAAGGGGTCAGCTTCTCCAGGCTGGAGTTATGGTGGACAAGGTACAGCTGCACAGCCCACCTACAGCTACATCTCCCACATATGGACAAAGGCATCAGCCTCAAAAAAAAACCTGTGAAAGGCTACAAACAAACACCTTAAACTTTATTTTTATATTAAGATAAAGTTCAGCACAGAGATATAGCTCAAATTCTGACTACAGCAGAAATACTTTGGTAACAAAAAACAAAAAAGCCCTTCATACCCATTTTATTTGCATACTGCCACTGGCATCATGTATGCTGTCAGCCCTAAAGGCTCCAACTCCTTGTTCAGAAGCACACAGACACGATGTGGCAGCACAGTGGGGCTGACTCCCATCCAATCTGACCCTGCATACTATCAGAAGGTCATTCCTCATCTCCCTTACATATCATTGTATGCATCCTACATGCCAGGATACTGTGGATTTCACTTTGGATTTCTCTTCTCCCTTGTTTTCCCGGTCCCACTATAAACCCCTCTCTCTCCTAACACCTTCATGGCCCCTCATTCTTACAGGTTTCACCCTTTCCTCTACCTAACGTCCCTTTCCTCCTCCCACCCCTTCTCACCACAGAAACACAAGCGAGCTCCGCACACCACACCTCTCCAGCACTTCTTATCCTACATTACAGCCCCAATTACAGCCCGGGACACCCCAAAATCCCACGTCCTCTGCGCTCTCCTCGTTCTGACTCTTCCCCACTCGAGAAAACCGCTCCGATTTCACCGCTCCAAACGCCATCGTGTATTTATTTTTTTTTAATTCTTCCACAGGAAACTCCAGCGATCGGACGGCCGAGCTGTTATTTCCGCAGCACGTTCCCGCAGCTCGCAGCCCGCCCCGCTTCTACCCACCTCCCAGGGAGCGCAGCGTCGGCCCGGCCCGGCCCTCCCGGCCTCCCCAGCCCCGCTCCAGCTCTACCCACCCTCATCGGAGTCTCGGGCCCGAGCGCTCCGCTCGCCATCCTCTTCCTCGGCGCTCTCCAGCTCCTCCTCCTCGTAGTACTCGGGGCCGGGAGGCATGGCGGGGGCCGGTGCCCCGGGCGGGGCTGGAGCGGGCGGCGTAGCGGACACCAGCCCGGCCGCGCTCATCGCGGCGGGACGGGGTAAGAACGGGACGCGGCTCCGCCGGGCGCTCTGGCAACAGCGCCTGCACCCGCGCGCCACTTCCGCTTCCGGTCGCCGGAGCCGCCGCCGGATGGACGCGCGGCGCTGCAGGCGAACGGGGCGGGCAACTAACAGGGGGCCTGATGGGGCGGGGGGCGCTGGGCGCGGTGGGTTGCCGAGGGGTCACGGGTTCGAGGCCCGGGCACGGCGTCACTCACTGAGTTGCAGGTTCGAGACCCGCGCACGGCAGCGCAATGCTCCGCGAGGGCGGAGACGTCGGACCTCTCGAGAGGCACGTTGTCACGTTCTGCCACCAGCTGCTATCACCGATGCTAACACAATGCCCAGCACCGTCCCTGCCCAGTGGAAGTGGGCTGGTCCAGTGCTTGCACAGCTTTCCTGCTGCTTTCCTCCGTGTACAAAAGTCTTCCTCGTTCCTCCATGCTTTCATCAGACTACTCCCTGCCAGTCAATCGCAACTTTCCTAAGCGTCCAAACCCACTGCAGATGGGCACAGACAGGTTATTCTCCAGCAGGACGCTGCTACAATCTGAAGGACTCAGGTGTGGATCCTGCAGTGAGATTTACATGCAGGGACCACGTTAATTATGTGACCTTAATGAATGTGAAAAAGCCTCATGCTATTTCAGGCCAGGTGTTTCACTGTGCACTTTCCCACAGCTGCACATCACCTGGGAGGCACTGACTATGGCCGTGCCCTTAGCAGAGCTGTGCTGAACGCTCACCTGGACATTCCCCAAATGCACGGCTTGTTGACTCACTGAGACACTACAGCTAACCAAGGAAATAAAACAGAATTGGTTTTATGTAAGGAAGGACTAAACTCAAGATGACTGCAGTGCTGTTTAAAACTAGTTAACCCAGGGGGCACCAGGACATACCCTGTTCTGAAAAGAACTGCAGTAGTAACACAGCTCGTGCACTTTGCTTTTCACTAGTTTATCCAAGATCTGTTTGCACTGACTGACAATTTTTAACTTGGAACACCCACGCAAAGCATGTATTAAACCTTTTTACATAAGTAAATATTGCCTCTTACAGGAGATGAGGCAGAGACGTGGCTAAACATCAGCGCAACTGCGAGCAGCTCCCAGATCTCAACATCCCTTTGGGGGGCACTCAAATTGGCACACCAGTAAGTGTTGGAGCCACTCACCACCTCTTGCTGCCAATCACATCGGTGCCAGTGCCATCTGCACGCATACAAGCAATCCTTCCACAGGGCTCTGGCAGATGCAGAAGAGCTGACAGGGCTGCAGGGTGAACAGGAAAGGGTGCGGTGGCTGCTGCTGCATCCCAGGAGCTGCACTGCTGGGGCCGCGCTTGGACTGCCCAAATCACTTCCTCATCTTCACACAGCTGCAGAATTAGAAACAGCACTCTGGCTAAACCCCCAATTTATTTTCCATTTCCTTCCTGTATCTCTTCCATGTGTCCACACAGTTCACCCATCAGCTCCCCAGCCAGCCTTGCTCATGCTGCTGTGGACAGCGATTGGGTAAATTTAGCAAGGCTGAGCTGGGGCTCCCCTTTCAAGGTTAATTCAACTCACATTACACTGCCTCAGCACTTTCTGTTTGTCTGAAGCAAATTTACCCTTTAGGAGGAAGCTTGCACACAAAGGGCAGGTGCATTCACTAATGTGAGGGCACAGAGGAATCCTTTGAACAGCAGGAGCTGTGTGCAGAGAATGAGTAAGAAACCGGATAGAGTTGCTGATGCAAAATTGTTTTAGCTCATTCTGTGGTCAAAACTGGAATCTCACTTGCTGCTTGCTCCCTCCACACCAATTCCTCCTGTTTAATATTAGCCTTCTGGAGACACCCTATACTGTCATCTCTCAGGCATCCAGTGGGAACCCAAGGGAGGAGGTTCAGCTTTAAGGAATGCCATGTTTCCCTTACAAATGCAGAAACTTAACTATCTACGCCCCAAAGAGCTATCAGGGAAAGTTTAAAACTTCTTTGTCAAGCTGTTGTTCTTGGCTCATGTTCTCATAAAAAACTGTTTTTCTCATCACAACTCACTGACTGTTTGACATACATTCACTCTGTCTGAAGAAAGGTTTCTGCATCCTGCTTTGTCAGCATCAGCTATTTGCAAAGCAGCTGACACAGAGGCCCTGCTCTTTGTTTTTCTTTCCATTTGTAAGAAACAGAGAAGAAAAAAAAAAAAGCTACAAAGTTCAGTCTTTGTAAACAGAAAGCACAGCAACATGTTTCTTATATGAAATAGATAACCAGAAAACCTGCAATATTGGCCTTTGTAGAACAGAACACAGCTGCCCATAGCCTGGGACATGTTGCTTTCAAGTTTCCACACCTTTGGTTTGAAATGACTGCACCACGAGGGCCCTGGAAGGCAGCCCAGCAGCGACACACCAGCACGAGGCTGCATGAGGCATGGGCAGAACGCACAGCTCTGGACCTTCAGCTTTGTCCATCAGCAACATGCTCAGAGACCAGTGGACAAGCCAGTGTAGGTCTCTATATTTATAAAGGAACGTTTGCCATATATGAAACTGCAAAGCATGGCAGGAACAGCATTGCACCACCTTACCCTGTCTCTCTGCTCTGCAGTCATCCTAACCCAGGCCTTTCAGCCGCCACTAAAGCTTCTTGTCCTCCAAGGCCTTTCCCCCTCAGGCTGTGCAGTCCACAGCTCCCCTCCTGATGCAGCCCATCCTTACCAAGGCTTTTCCACACACCAGCAGCTGCTGCAAGCCTCAGAGCCACTCTGTGATGGACCCTGAAAACTCCTCTTGCACACCTGAACCTGTGGTAGGCACGAAACCACCTCCGAACACACTCGGTCCCCCATAGGCCTAAGGCTCACACACATATCTGTGCACAGGCTGCCTTTCCTCACACACAGCTGGGCCCATAAACCTGACTCTCCTTTCCCACCCACCCCGACTCCTTACAGGCCTACCTTTACTCCACATACACCTGCCTCCCCACAGCGAATCAGAGCCCCCTCCTCGCACACCCCACCCCTTACAGCCCTGCCTTTCCTCACACATCTGGCCCTATAAACTCCAAGCCCATCCCCGGTCTCCCGCCCCCCCCCCCGGGGTAACCCCCCCAGGGGAACCAATCGCCCGCCGATCTCCGCCGCCCCCCTCATCCCACCGGCCGGGCTGCGCAGGCGAACCAATCGAGCGCCGAGCGCCCTCCCCCCACTCCCCCCCCGCGATCGATGGCCGAGGCGCCCTCAGCTCGTGCCGGGCCGCGCGGCCGAGCGCCGATGCCACTCCCCTCCTCTTTCCCGCCCGCGGCGAGTGCGGCGGCAGGGCGACGAGCCGAGCGCCGAGCGATTGGCCGCGCCTGGCAGCAGGGAGCCGCGCCCCGGGCGGCGGCGGGGCCGTGGCAGGAAGCGGCGGGGCCGGGCCGGCCCTCCTCCCGCCCGCTGCCTCCTGCCCGCTCTGCGCGGACGTGGCCCGCGGCCGCTGGCCGGCACCAGGTGAGAGGCGGCGGGGTTCGGGGCTGCGACGCCGTGGGGCGGCGGGAAGTTTGGGGGGGGAGAGTCCGGCGGGAGCGGTGCTGCCGTCGTGCCGTTGCCGCCCGGCTCCGCTCGCGGGTTTTCCAGCGTCCGTCAGCGCTGCGGTGCGCGGAGCGCCGCGTCCCGTTCTGTTGGCGGTGCCGGTCGGTTTGATGCGCGGAGCCGCGGAGCACGTGGGTGGCGGTGCCGGCGGTGAGGACCGCGCCGTTCTGCTCGCAAACTTTGTTTCCGACTGTGAGCACGAGCGGCTGACAGCTCGCTGCTTCGTGCACCCGCCGTCGGCTTGCGGGCTGCGATCCCCCGCATCTCTCCGCGCTGTCCGCGGGTGCTGTCAGGTCGCTGTGCCCTGTTTGCCGCGCGGTGAGTTGCGTCTGTCAGCGCACGGCCCGGCGGAGCGCTCCTCTGCCGTCGGATTGCGGGAGAGCACGGGCTGCTCTGCTCCCCTCTGCCCTGCAACAGCCGGGGGCTTTCACTTTTTCTTGTGGGTGTGCTTTTACACGACACGGGTGGGGGGAGGTGGGGGGTGGAAAAGCAGCCGAAAAGCTGTCACGCTTTTTATTAACGGGCTACTTCCTTATTTGAAGGCCGTCGATCCGAGCAGGGTGATTTGATTGCCTTTGGCTGAGCGCTGTGCAATGAACGCGCGGTTGCGTTGCTGCTTCTGAGGGTAGCTGTGTGTCCTCCCGGCACTGCCCTCTTATCGCTCGCTGCAATCACTGTGCTGAGCTTTCTTTTTGATTCATTGGGTGATGTGTGCTTTAGAAAGCGCTGCTCTCATACGTGTATGTTGCCTCTGGATGAATCTACGGATGTCTTAAGGAAGAAAAAGGGAATCCCTCTCCTTGTGTAACCTCTCTGACTGTTTCACAGGTAGCAGACATTCAGGCTTCTCATTTCAATCTGCTGTGGCCGCATCTCAGCGCACAGAACTTGATTGTATGGCATGCACCACCTAAAGTCATCATTGGGATTGCATGGCAGGAGCTGTAATCTGTGTGAACCTCAGCTCCTAATTAATGAGGAGGAAAGTTGAAATAGAAATTAAAGTAAATTAATGGGGTGTGGTCTTCCATCTCCGGAGCCATTGAAGGTTGCTGGAGATCGGAGTGCCCTCCTTGTTAGTTGTGACGCCACGTGAGCTCCCATGACTCTTCCTAAAGCCCCAGTCCACAGCATTAAAGGATCACACTTCCAACACAACCTGCAGTACTTATTCTCTTGAACTATCCAACCAGTCTTTCGTTTGTCAGAAATGTTAAAGATGTCTTTAAGGATCTGCTCTCAGATTGCAAAGGCCAGGAGTGCTGCTGGTACAAATAGATATATAGTGATTTCAAAGAGATTCTGGAAGGGATTTTGTCTAGGTGTCCTGGGTAAGCTTGTCATACTGAGGCTGGCGAAAGGATGTGCTGAATTTGGACATTTTGGAAGTTTTCATGTTTACACGCTCCTCCTGGCATTCACTCGCTGGACTTTCCCTTTGTGTAAGAAATTGTTAGTTTAATTTGTAGAGACAGGGAAATTTCGCATTTAATATAGGGAGCTTACAAAACAAGTTTGTCCGAGTTGTTAATGAAGCAAGCACTTGTTCCCTTGAACAGGTAATAGCTTGATGTTGATGTAATTACAGTTTTTCCCCACCCTGAATATTAGGTCAGAATGGACTCTGGTTTATTTCAGATGTAATGAAACCAATAGCTATGTGGGAACACGCGGTTGCATGCCTTACTGCTTAGCTACCAGAGGCTTTCAAATAAGGACATTCTCACAGTTGGTACAGCGTATTAATTTCAATCTGTCCTTCTGAGCATCGCTGATTAGGCACAGCTGGAGCGTGGGGTTAATTGGGCAAAGTTAAAGCGCCTAACTCTCTTGTGTGAACTGATCTCCATTGGTAGCTTGTAGTGAGCAGCGAGCTCACCCTGAGCTGCACCTTGTTCTGCTGTTGTTTGCTATGGGTGATGCTGGGCTATCTACGAGTCCTCATGTGTGCAGCTTTTGTGCAGTGTGTGCATTTCCACATACATTAAGCAGTTCAGGATGAAAGGCTTTATGACTTCCAGGTACCATCGCTGTTTGATGACCAGGATGTTCTCACTGGAGTGGAACTGATGAACACGTGCCAAATATTTGTGCGTAGCAACTCAGCTTCTGGAGCACTGCGAATGTTATCCTCAGCTTCTCCATGAAATTTCTATTTCTTTGCTTTAAGTAATTGATTTGAGAGTGCTCTGCACAGAATGTGGCGTGAAATTGAGCAGGTTGACTTGGGGCTGACCTTGCACGCTGTGTTCAAGCCAGGTTTACAAGAATATGGTCACTGATGATTCATGTTGAGATGATGTTTTCCTTCTTCGTAACGGAGCATATGGCACTGCTGAGAAATGTGGGACACAGAGCGCTCATTTGATTTATTACACAGCAAAAAGTTTGGGTTTTCAGTCTAACGCTGAGCAGAAAGCTTTGTAAACAGCCCAGGCTGCTGGGTTGTGTTGGATGCAATATACATAATATACACGTTGTGGTGCTAAACTCTGAAATAACTCCTTTAAATGAAAACAGCACTCTTATAAAACCAGTGATTGCTGCTGTTGCGGTGCAGCAAAATGTATGAACTCATTGGGAGCTGTGATTTGTTTGTGCTACTAACACAGCTCTGAGTGCATTGCCTTCTGTGAATATATGGCTTTCTTCCTGTTTTGTTGGCCAGAGCATCTTCCTTCTCTTCAGTCTTTGTATGACTGAGGGGAGGTTTGCTTTTCTTCAGTGCTGTGGGTGGAGGCAATAAATGCTCACCTTGGTTCCTCCAGTGCACCAGGGAAAGTGTGCAGAAGGGCAGGTAGAGGCTGTAACTTCCAGCCCTTGGTTTCCTGGAGCTCTCCTGCATTTCTTAACTATTCATCTTTCAGGTGATCGTAATATCGGCACCACTTTGGCCATGACTTTGTAGTGCTCACTGCGACATACTGGAGGTGCTGCAGTAATACTCATCATTAGTCCCTGGTTGCAGGAGTGCATTTATTGAGCTTTTTCAAAATGATTTGATTAATGACTTCATGGCGAATTTGGGACTGCCATCGTTTGTTCTGTGTTTACTTATTCTGACCGAAATTTCAGTGTGCTGTAACCATTAGAGGGGAAGAAACTGACATCACTACAAACTGATCTTATTTAATAACAGGAAGTGTTATCTATAGTTGAGGGAATTAACTAATGACCTCTTGTTACCATCACCTTCAGGATCTCAGATCCTCCCTTTGCTTGCCTCATTCTTAGTCACAGATTGGAAAAGGAAGACAGGCTTTTTTTCCCCTCCCAGCTCTTAGGCAGTTTCTCAACTTCAGATGAACTGCACAGTGACCTAAACGATGGGGATAGACTGGAATTGGGAAGATATTGCCTCTTTGCTTGCAGTTCGTACTGCCTCTATTAAAACTCACAAAGCCTATCAACTAGCTCTGGGTTTCAGTTCTAACCTGGGTAGAGAATATGTTTCAAAACTATTAAACTAAAATTTATTTCAGGCTATAGCGTTTTTGAAGTCAGCGATGGTTGAGGTTTCGATCTGAACTTTAAGCTTCTTTCAAAAGAGGGGGGAAAACACAGGGCTTATCTGGAAAGTCTGCGAGTGGCGGAGCAGATAAGATAATTGAGACCTAAATGTGAGCTGGGATGGAAACAGCCTCTGTTAAGAGTCAGGTCTCATCCGCTCCGCACAGCCAGGCTGTGCTTCAGTGCATACTAATGCTGTCAGTTGCCTCATCCTGGGGAGGATGCAATGAATTTTGACTCTTCTGCATGAAGAGCTGAGCCTCCAGCAGAAGAGGGAGAGGCACGTTTCCTTCATAGCAGAAATACTGGGTTTGTTGTGAAGCAGGCAACCTAATGAAGGAGGAGTTTATGTTTCTCCTAAAGTGAGGAGTAGAAATGAGAAGCATTCCAGCACACTCTTCCACTTGGACAGTTGTTTCTCATGTGTGAATTCATCTGCTGCTTCCTTCAGGGTCCCCAGAGGAGGTGACAGCTTTCCAATTTTCGGCTCTTCCCATCGAGGGAGAGCTCCCGTTCTGGCTGTGGAGCTGCTGTTGTTGGGGCAGGAGGGAGGGCAGGAGGTAGTAATGCAGATACCTACAACTAGAACGAATGGGTAACGACGGGAGTGATTTTATTCTTTTATTTTTTGCGTATTTAATTCCGAATCAGGTTGGGCTCCTCCAGAAGCAGAGTGCAGGGGCTGCCTCGAGCCCAGCAGTGCTTCTGTGATAGCATCGTGCTCTGAGAAATGCAGTCCAGGAGCAGGCCTGCTGCTATGGTATCAGCTGTAAGCCAGCACAGCGCCTTTGTAGCACCACGTGGATGTGTCACAAATCAGAATCTGCGTTTGAGAGCTGCAGAAATGCCTGATATCCAATGGGAGCAGTTCAAATGATGAAAGCCGACCAACGATCACCGGAGATGGGGGCGCATCTCAGGTGTGCCTTGCAGCCATCACATCAGAGTAAAGCAGGACGGAAACTGCTGACTGAATCTTGTGTGTTGTCCCTTTTTCCTGGGCGACAGGTGTTTCTAGAAGGGCAGTTTAGGTTTTTCATCAGTTTTCCTGCTTCTCGGTGTGCTGCGCCCACCCCAGGGCTCCCAGGCCCAGAAATGGAGAGCAGGGGGCTACCCTGCTCTCATGGCTCTGCTGTGTGTGAAGTCAGTTGCTCACAGCAAGACTTGTATTCAAGCGCTATTTATAAGAGCAAACTAATTTCTTTCTTGGTAATGATGGCCTCTTGGCTGATGACGGGTCTGGAATCTGGAAGATCTGGATTCTGCATGCCAACACTCAGCTGCGTATCCACGGGGCGATCGTTTGCTAGCTTTCTGCCTCGGTGTTTTTTATCTGTATTTAAATGGAGGGGAAAAAATGTTGACTAATCGCTGCCCCAGAAGACTGTGAGAGCACAGTCAGTAGCCTCATGCTGTGAGATCTGCAGAAAACACTGCAGGAATGTTCAAGGGGCTTATTATGGCTGAAGCCCTCGCAAAGGGAGGGCTGGTTCCACCTGGCTTGTTGTTAGAGCGTTCATTACGGAGCCTTAATAGCTGAAGAGATGATAGTGGCTGCTCCTGCTTCACCCTCAATTACCCAGGATAGGTGCAGTACCGGAGCTGTGGAGCAGGACCCAAGGGGATGCACTGAGGTTTGCATCCACCCGGAGCTCTTCAGTTCTGTTTCGCGACTGGATTTGCATGCAGGTCAGGCCGTAGCCTCAGTGAATTTTGGCAGCTTGACATGGCACGATTGCTTATTGTGCCACTAGCGAGCCCTCAGCGCCTTCTTGCCGAAAGCAGTCTTATATATTCCACTGAAATTTTCCTCTTTATCTGCCATGTTCTCACTTAGGAATTTCTCTGTTTTGTTCAGTTTTCAATTGGGCAACACATAAATTCTGCTACCTGATATTAAGAGCTGTAAAGCAGATGTAAAAACCTCCTAAGATTTGGCAGCCTTCAGGCTCAGGCTGTCTTCTGACAAACTGACACTTTTGTGCAGACGTTCCCATTGTGGTTTTTAGTTTATTTGATAGTAGAATCGTATCCCTTCAGTGAGCATAGTAACAAGCAACTGTGCAAGAAAAGGAGAAAGCCTATTCTAGGGAAGGCCAGATATCTTATGCTATTAAACTTTAATAACTTTCTTAAAATTCAGTGGCACTGTGCTCTTGTACTTGAACTCAAGACAGAGCCTTTGAATGTGAGGCCTAACTCTGTCCTTAGTTTTATTTGCCTGTGGGGTTTCATCTCTTTGTGATGTATGTAAACTGTTGTCTGCAACTTGACAGATTGTACTGATTAAAATAGAAAGTCAGGTTCCCGCTGACACTCATGCTTCAGGAGCAAAGGGTTCTGCATTTTGGGAGCGTGAAACTGACGTTGAACTCATGAGGCTGTAAGTTAGGATGAATTCAAGCTGGTGCAGGTGTTGATGAAAACCCATCTGCTGGAGCTTCTCCTTTGTGTTGCTGAGCTGTTTGGGCTCAGGTTGGTGTCAGCAGGAAGCTGATCCAGCTGCAGAATATCCATACTTTGCAGCAAACCCTTGGACTTGGGATGTGAAAGTTCAGATGTGGAAAGAGGACGGGGCTGGGAGGCTGCCATACTGCTCAGTTGCAGCAGCAGTGATCTGTGACAGCAAACAGAGAAGAGCCCCATAGCATTGCTCAGTTTGACTTGCTGAGTTAGTTGGGAGGTTTTGCTTTCCATTTCTTCTGCATGAGCCTGGGCTGGAAGCATACGTACTGTCAGGGACTGCAGGTTGCACTGGAAGACTTGGGTGGGAAATCCCCTTCTTGCTCATGTTTTGCCTCATTTTCTGAAGTTTTCTTCTATAGGAGACCCAAGTTGGGAGCTTTACATACAATATTTGCACCTGCATTTTTTTAGAAGGAAATTTGTGTTGGGCTTCGGTAACATAAGGAAGGGCTCTTTTGGAAGGCTGACATACTTTGTTGCACATTCATAGTTTTATAGATTACATAGAAAAATATTGCTGCTGTAAAAAGTAGGGAAAAACGAAAGCAAAATGCTTGTCTTGTAAGCACTGCCAGTATTGACTGGATGATAAGTAAGCAAACAGATACTGACAAATGCAGTTTTATTTCATGCTGTAGGTATGCAGTGGCTTTAAAAATGCTGGGGCTTGGCACTGTGTGCTGGGGCACAGGTGAAATATTGTTTCTAAGTACTCAGTCCTGTGTGTTCCTGGAAGGTGAGGATTACTTGGAGTCTTTAAGAATGGGCCTGCAATCAGGAAAGGAAGCACCAGTTTTCTTCAAACAGCCAGTTGTATGGATGCAAAAGAGGACAGCTCTTCAGTAAGCAGTGCAGTGCAGCAGAAACCTTGCCATTGCCAAGCACACCTGGCTTCCACAGCCATCCAGGGAGTTTGTGGCAGATGTGTGAAGAGGAAAACACGGCAGGGAAAGGACAGCTGGCTGCTGGTGGCAGGGCCTCCCCATCCACAGGGTGCCTGCAGCTGTTGTTGGTGCAGATGTGGGTGAGTTTCAAGAGTGCAGAGAGAGGAAGTCGAAGAGCTTTCGCGTTTGTGATCTCTGTCTTCCCACTTGCTTTAAAGAAATCTTCATTTGCGTTGCCTTTTTGTAAGTTAAGGGCTCCTGGTACGTTCAGCTGAAGGCCAAGCATCTGAATGAAGCTCCCTTTGTATCCGTATGGTTTTGTGTTCCTGCAGCTTGAAAGCTGCACAGGGGCTGGTGAGGCCGTGGACTTGCAGTTATGGCTCTTATCTTGGCAGCCTGGCATAAGGAACTTCCTAGTGCTGACTGCCAGCACTGCACAACCACAAGTGTTTGCTGGTACAGTTGGTTGAGGGGGTTTGCAGGGCATGCTACCTCCTCTGGTGGAAGGCTGATCTAAGGAAGCTGTTGCAAAGCTCACACAGAGCTGTTTTGTGGTGGTGTTTTTTTGTTTTTTTTTTTAATTAATAATAAATAAAGTAAAATGTTATTTAAACCTAAGCTCTTGTCCTTGGTGGTTGCTTAGAGGCCAAGGAGCTGCATTTACCTGCAGTATGCTCCTGTGCTGCGGGTACGTGACAAGTGGCATCCCTCTGGAGGGTGATGGAGCTTCATTGCCCAGATCCATCTCCTGGGCTGAGGGAGGTTTGAGTTGTGTTTTTCAGTACTGCAGTACGAATGACTGATGTGTGCCACTTTTTCTGCTTTCTCTTCGTCTCAGGGGACAAGCTGGGATTTTTCTGTTCATAAGTGCATGCTGCCTCTGTGAGCAGGCAGGGCAGAGAGGAACACATTGCCTTTGCACTGGAAGCTGGGCTCGCCTTCTGGAGGCCCTTTGCTTCTTTTGTACATCTACTGTGCTGTCTGGGACCTCCTTTTAGGAGCAGCATGTCTCCTGCACAGTTGAATTTTACTTCTGTATCAGCCTAGGTTTATTTTTTTCTCTTCCCCGCCCACTGCTGCTGCCTTCCCTTTTTATGTTTTTAGGAAAAAAGTGAAGACTAAATGTACCTAAAAGTTGCGTGTTCGGGAGGGTTTGGTCTCTGTATGACAGAGCAGTTAGCTAAAGGAGCTCACATTGTGCAGCAAGCTGGGTTACTTCATGGTTTGTTATTTTTTTAATGAGACATCCGAGTAGAGGGAGCCTCGAATGAAAATTGCTGTTCTGATCTGTGAGCAGTCCGAATGTCTTGGGGATTAAAATATTAACTGAAGTTGAGTACATTGATTTTTATTTTATTTTTTTTCCTTGTATGAAGAGCTTTGTGTAACCACTGGGGCGTGACTTTAAATTCTGGGCAGGACTTTGTGGCTTGTTAGCATCAAGTTCAGCTTCTGATGTTGCAATGAAGAAGGAAGTGAGCATGTGTGTGCTTGGGGAGGGGGAGAACAAAGCACTTCTGCCTGGCCACATAAGGTGGGAATTGCAGCTGGCTGGTTATTTTTAGCTTCTAACTCCTTCTGAATGTGAATCTTCTAATCTTCTCTTTTTTTTCTTTTTCCCTCTTTTTTTTTTTTTTCAAACCAGAATGTTTGGTAAATGAGGCTGTCAGTCTGTTTTAAAGATTATTCTTTTCATTTTTAAGCCTTTATAGGCCTCCAAGGCTGCGGCAGTGGGCGTGATGTATTTTGCAAGCATTTCTGTCTGCTGTTAATTTTGCAGGTGTACGTCCATAGCTGAGGACACAAGCGTGGTAGGGACTGCCAGGAAAGGTGGGACCTCACAGATCAGCCTCTGTGGTTGGAAAAGCACGGAAGCTTCAGTGAAGGAGAAAAGTCAAAGAAGTGGATCTGGATTTGACTTTGCTCCCTCTTTGCAAAACCATGCAACAATGCAAGTTATAGGGACGTTTTATGGGTAGGGAGGGGAGGTGGAAGATACCATCAGTTTCCACCAGTCTGCTTTCCAGTCACTCACTGTGAGAGTGAATCTTTTGTTGGGCTTTTTGTGTGTGCTCAAGCTGACCTGAAAAGGGCCGTACAGGATGTTTCCATTTCCAGCTCTCCAGCATAATGGATGAATAAACTCACCCCTCCTATGTTGGTTTGTTGTAGGTGAGCTTCCCTTCCTGGGATCTGCCTCTTTTGCTGCACTGGCCTCGCGTACCCAACCTCTGAAAACTCTTCATGCACTATCAGAACACAGATGGAAGCAAATGTTCTAACCATTTTGCTTTAGGGCCTCGATGTCTTAAAATGTGGTGTTAAAAATAACGCTTTTTTTTTTTTTTAAATGCCTTCAGCAATGCTTTCCTGGCCTCTTCCCCTATATTATGTGCCATTCATGCTTATCAAAAGTCAGCAACTCTGAGTTCTGCTGACTTGGGCTTTCTCATGCTGACTTGGATTGGCTGTGGAAGTCTGAAGGCAGAGCATGGTTTCCTCTGTCAACACAAAAGGTGCATCCCAGGTATGAGTTTTCCCTCTATTTCTAAAGCACCTCCTTTCATGTTGATTTTGAAGGATCTGCTGCTCTCACTGTCATTTTTCTCTCCCTCAAGAGCAGTTCATTCACTGAACTAAGTCTGAAAGAAGTACAGGGGGTGAATGACATTGCTGGGCAAGACAGAGGTATGTACAATGGCAGCTGGATTCCTTGTAGCTTTTCCAGAATCTCTGTATAGTAATCAGGGCATATTCCTCTGTTTTCAGAAGCAGTTTAATATTTTATCCTCATTCCTAAATTATATGTCAATTTACTGAATTGAATCAAGAAACCTCTGGTGGTTCACATGGATATGTTGAACACCAAATTTGGTCTGCTGTTGCATATATCCTACGGTAGCTAATTGAGAAGCTCTGCTGGCTGTGTTGGGACTGCCTTAAACCCACATCCCAACCCCCAGAACTTCCAAGGACAGCTGCGTATCAGAAGACAAATACGTTTTTGCTGTGTGTATGTTTGAATAGCTTCTGAGCACGTTACTGGTTTGCAGTTCATTTTAGTGGTGTTCTGTTTTGCTTGGCACTCAGAAATGTGCTTGGGCTGAGTGTGGTGCAGTTACTTTTTGTGCTGGTCATCTCATTCCTTGTCCTTAAGCGCGCGCTCTGTCCGTGCCTGTTTTGGGAAATAGCACAGCTATCACCAGCTAACACCAGTGAAGGACACTGGTTTCTGTAGCCTTTAACATCTGTCAGGTTTGTTTAGCAGCTGACTTGGGTCACGCTTTGAGATTTACAGGGCATTTGGTGGTGTTTTGACTGTGAGCTTATCTCTCCCTCTCAGTAAGGCCGTGCTCTTCTGGCTGCTGCTGATAGCAGCTGTTGGGATGCGGGTATTTGGGGTGCTGATCTGGGATGAGCACTTGGATCCTTTTGCCCTTAGTTTTTGGGTTGGATGCATGGATGAAAAGGCTGCAGATGGGCGCTTGCCCATATTTGATGATAGAATACTCTGACAGTTTTATGCAGTGGTGAGGCTTCCTATGCTCTGCTCAGGTATTAATTTTCAGTCTTGGTCCTCCCAAGTTATAGGCTTGGAAACTATTTCACACTGCTGACATCATTTTCACTGATGGTGTGTACTGTATAGCAGTTGGTTGGAGGGTATCCACATGGCAAACTGTGGGATGATTGCCTGCTGTGTTATTCTTGATGTGCAGTGGAAGTTGTCTGGTGTTCCTGGGTAGGGCTCAGATAGCAGTAATGGACATGAAAAATCAAGGCTTGTTGTCACCTGTTGACCAGAGGTATGAATGATGCCCACTGCTGAGAGGTGATGGTCTTTAAAGTGAAGGACTTAGGAGATGACTTCAGTTTGGTTTGTTAAGAATCACTTTGGTGCTGTATGTGCTCTGGAAAAGGGGAAGAGGGGCAGCATAGGAGAGCGCTGTGTGGGGAGTGCTGCCCTCCATAAAACATGAAGCTACCTACAAGGCTGCAGTTCTACCTTTATAAAGGGGAAAATCAGGCAGTGTTGTAGGCACGCTTGATACAATATACATAGTTGTGCTTCAGTTCTACACACTTGTATTAGCAGAATTTTAATAGGCAGGTGTCCCTTTGCTGGAAAGGAGAAACACAGCTGCTGCCCCCTCCCCATGCACTGCACTCTCCTGTTGCTTCAGATAATTTGGATTTGGGTTTTTGGAAGGCAGGAGCGACCTGGGATTTGAATGGCTTTACATGGGTAGAAATGTTGATTATCATATTCAGATTTTGCACCTTTATCCCATCTCTGCAGTACTGATTACAGCTAGGGACAAGGCACTGGTTGTGTTAATGGGGTTGTGCTGTCATCTTTTGAGTCTGCTTTGGGATTGAATCAGCGCTGCTTTGCAATTAGAAGCCAGGTTTCTTCTGGAAGGGAAATACTGATATATATTTTACCTCCATCAGAACTGAGACCAGCTATGTGCTGATCGGATGCGTGCCTCTGCCTTCACTGCTACCAGTTACACAACCCCCAAATTCACTGCAAGCATTTGCAGAGAGCTCCAGCTCCTTCTTTCCATCAGGGGATACCCGAAAATCCCCTGATGGGGGATCTGTTAAGGAAAACACATCTGTAAAATCACAGTCTGATAGTGCTGAGGGGGTTCTGTGTGTACTGACGCAGTGCATGTGTGTGCTGTAGCAGGTGATGGGGCTGACCACACAACTCGTGCTTACAGCACTGAGTTCAGACACAGTAAGCAACTTCTGTAATGGAGTGCAAGTTTCCAGTTATTCTTTTGAACTTGCTCTTATACTTCTGGTTGCTGTGCTAATTAAACGCGTGTGCTAATATCCAGTGCTCAGCTGTTGACTTCTGACCTAATTGAGGTACTGCTGCTAATTTGTTACGGCAGCATTAAAAACCATCCATCTGTGGTGCTGTGTGGGGTTAAGCTGTGTAGAAAGGTGCGTTTTGGTTTGTGCTCAGTCCTGACTTGGGAGAGCTACTGACTTGTCTGTGGTTGTACAGGGAGCCCAGCCCAGGCTGGGAGTCATTCAAGGTAAACCCTTGTTTACTCTTATGGACTGTTATTAGGTGAGCATAGTTTTTTGTACTCCAAACCTGAGGCTTTTAAAGCTTTTTCCAGTCATCAATGGAGCATAGCTGATCTTCTGTAAGCTCCATATAGCTCAGGGTTAGGGCAGTAACATTTTGTTCTTGGTGGGTTTTGGAGTTCGCTCCACTGATAGGCGAGGATGTGACTTCCAGGCATTCGAAAGCAAGATGGAATTTCTCTTGTCCTACTGGATTTTTATCAGTCCTGGTAATTCAAGAAGGTCATCTCACGCTCTCTGACAGAGAGCCTACAGCCTACAGGTAATTCTAGGAGCCTATGGGCTGATCTGGAAGTGTTATTAGTTTGTGACTAGTACAGAGGTGTTGGAGCTTTTGTTATTGAATTAGAAGACAAAACCAAAAATGTATCTCAGTGCTCCAAGAGTGCGTGAACTCTCATGTGCCTCTGGTATCCTCCTGTTTTCTTTGCAGCTGTGGAATTGTCCCTTGTGCTTGTAGTAAATGAGGTGGTGCTTTGGGGTGGGGAGAAACTGGAAGGTCGAGGGGAGCTGAATCCCTCATCACTGTAAGATTGAGGCTGGGGTTGCTGAGACTGGTTAAAGTTTGGGGAACAGACATGTTTGGCAGGAGGTGATACAGTTACTGTAGGCATGTGCTATGGGGTATCAAAGTTCTGCTGGACATTTACTTTCCTCCCTCAAAATGTCCTCCAATTCATTTAATTTATTTAAATTGGTTTATCTATCCCAGTCCTTAGTGCATCTTAATGAAATGTATGTTGCCTTTGAATGAATCTGAATGATGTTTTCCCATTCCCAAGGTGATTTTCCAAATTGCAATCTCTTCTACTTGAAATCTGCAGCCAATATACCCAATGCGATGTCTGTTTATGAAAAGAGGATATTTCTGCTGGTTCGTGTGGGTGTTTGCCCACTCAGATCATTGCTGCAGCCATTGGCTGCCTAACTGGTTCCTAGAAAATAGAGGGGATTTTCGTGCCATGACTCATCTCCCAAGCACCAGATGCTACCTGCTGCCAGCGCTTGGATGGCAGCTCCTGCCACTCTCCATGCATATAACCCAGTGCTGGGGACTCAAAACTATCTTGGGGGTCATCTTAATGATTACACAAATCCCTTATGGGGAGCAGATCAATTTGGCCGTGCTGCCGTGGAGCTTCTGGGTAGCTGCTATGAGAGGAGCTGGCATGAGCAGCGTCCTTGCCTGCAGGCTGGCTGCTGGGTGCCTGCACGGGGCTGGAGGAAGGCTGCGGTGGTGGCTGTGCGTCAGAGGCACAGCAGTGAGGGTGGAGCTGGGGATGTGATGGGTTGGGATGTCTGTGGGGTGGGGGGGATGGCAGCTCCAGCTGCCTCATTGCCACCAAACAGGGGAGCGATGGGAGTGGCTGCCCTGCCGGCTGGGCTTGGGAGATAGGAGGCTGTGTCTGGTGGGGTGAAAAGCAGTCTGTGGTACCTGCGATGTCCTCATAGAACCTGAGTGCTGCTTCAGGGGTGCCTGCTGCTATCCACATGGAGGTCTGGGATTCCCGTGTGGGCAGAAGTTTCACCAGGCTGCTGAAGCATCCAGACCTGCATGGTTGGCTTGCTGAGGGGAGAGCCCAAAGCCTGGGGGTGCTCTAGTCTGACCACGAGGCAGCTGGGCTCTGGGCTGCCCGGTGGGACCCCAAAGGCATGTGGCTATCCATGTGCCTGCAAGGATAGGTGCCCTTGGCTGCCCAGCTGCTAATAGTGGCTGCTGTGTTGCCAGGAGCTCAGCTCTTTTGTTTAGAAGCCCCAGACGAGCAGCATGTGCCTTATCTTGGACACGGTAAGGGCCGTGTATCTCTGCAGAAGTTTGTTTCTGGGCAAGGCGTGGTTCCGTTTGCTCAGCAGTGGCTGTGTGCTGGTGGTTTGGAGCTTCTGTGTCGGTTTGCACAAGCTGATTTCTGTGGTCATTTCGGTGGGATTGCTTTCAAGTCCCAGGATGCTGAAGTTTGGCTGGGTTAGGGTTGTTCTGCTCCAGTGGGGCTGTTTGTGCACAAGGAGCTGCCTGTTGTACTTGCAGTTCCCAAAGCGATGATTCCTCAGTACCAGGAATACAGTATCAGGCAGTCATGAAGCTGGGTGCTTATTTGATACAGAGCAGTTCAGCACAGCTCCTGCACTGGGTTTCTGCCCTTTCAAATAGTAGGAGCTGCATGTAAAATCCAGGGGCTCTTTACAGATCCCTGTGAGGCCTTTGTGCTACTTCCAGTTACACATATGTACCGGTAAGACCCACAAAGGATATTTTTCGTCCCATTTTTTCTCACCTCCGTCCCCTTCTTGCAGCAGCAGTGCCCTGCTATGCTCTGGGGACTCCTGGAGCTCTGAGCTCCCCCAGGCTCTGGGGCTGATGTGGCCATATGATAAAATATTGAATCAGGAGCTGCTTTGTTGGTGGTGATATTCCCTCATCTGTGGGAGAGCTGCTTTCATTCATGGAGGTTCTCAGAAAGATGTGCTTACAATGCACTAGCACAAAATAATGGCTCTTCTGAGCTCGCTGCTGTTCAGAACTGTCACACAAACGTTGTGTGCTGCAGTGATGAGAAACTGGAATCACCTCTTAGCATTTTGGGCAGCTTGTAGTTTCTTCCCAGGTAGATATAAAACATTGCCTGAAGAAGGTTAATCTTCTGGCAAAGGTATGGAATTGAATTTGCGTAGTTTTGCTGCTAGCATTCCCTTAGGTTCATTCCACTTTCAGTACCAAATCCACAAAATGGGGCTGTTAGTATGTACAGGAGGCACCAAGAGCTGCAGCAGACGTTCAGAACCTGATAATTCCTTCGTTTATTCATAGAGCAGGCAGCGTAGCTCTTAAAAGTTTGATCAGATGCCAGTTTCTTCAGTGGCCGCTCTGTTCTGAAACCTTTTTATAGCTGTGCTAACATCTCTGAAGGCTGTTGGACTTAATTAATGTTTAAGGCTCTTGAACAGAAGATGGCATAAAAAGGGAAAACCAAATAGTGTCTTCTCTCAGGGGTCAGCTGTGGGGAACCTTTTCCCAGGAAAATGAACGTTCTTCTGTGTGTAAACCTGTTCTGCTGCCTCAAATGAATGCTCCGTGTGGTAGCATCGCAGTTTTTGACCGACGCTCGTGGTAGGAAAAGGCCTCTGGTGCATCTTAGTAGAAGGCAGAACTGGAACAAAGTGGCATAAATGAATGACTTCTGATTGAAGTCCAACAACATGGCCTGCAGGGGAAGAAACTCTTGGCAAGGAAGATCCTAGTGATGAAAGCTTTACTGGAGCAGTTAAGCTTTAGATAAAACCCTCATGTATTATTTAATCTCCATTTAGGCTTTTTTTTCGCCTGGTTAAAAAGGTAACAAGTAGGGCATCGAGATCCTATCGCTGAATGAGCTTCAGATGCTGTATTCAGCCAAAAAAACATCTTGGCTTCCGACAGAAGAGCTTAATGCCTTAATGGCACCTTGATACCTTTTGCTTCTGTTCTCTGCTCCAGCTCCTCTCCGAGGGGAGGGGATAGGGCAGCCTCGCTTTATGGCTTTTCCTATTTTGTTTCATGCATCATTACCCCTTATGCTCATCTCATGTGTAGGCTGCCTTTATTTTTGGCATACCTTCACGTTGCTGCCTTCCCCTATATCTGATACTTCTTTTCTGCTGCCTTTTTTCCTGCAGTTGATGCGGGATGCTGTACTTAGGGCACGCAACATCTCTGATCCTTGGTTCTGCTGTGACGTTGGTACTTCTGGCGTGGCTTTCTGCCATTGCATCCGAGCATCCCAGTGCTCCCTTTGCCTTTCAGCCTCTGCACACTGAGCAGATGTTCTTGCAGCGCTCTGCAGCAAGCCCCAGGTCTTTTTCATTTGTGGTTACAATTCATTTAAAGTTCAGCCATGTGCGTGAGGAGCTGGAAATATTACTGTGTGCTACCCTACTTTTCATAACATGCATTTCATCAGTAGCCGTTCTGCTTTGGATTTCACTTCAACCTGAGCTGCATGACATGGACCTGGCTGTTCTTAATGTGACCTCCCCTCAGCTATGGGCGACTGTTATCTGTGAGTTAAGTGACTGCAACCCACCCGGTGTTGTTAAGTTTCATAAAAGCAAGTCTGTGATGTGGCTCAAGGTGCATTCCCCAAAATACTACCAACAAAATGGTTATTTTGGTGACAATTCATAATAGCAAGTCAGAGCAAAAATTAACAGTCCTATTTTATGGCAGTTTCTAAGCTGTCTCTTCTTCCTATCTGGTAAGCCTGGACTTTGTGGCTGCTTAACCGTTGTGATGCATGTTTTTACATAGGCTGCCTGTTCCTTGGGTGCTGCTGACATTGAAGTATAGGTATTTCTGAAGTGTTCTTTGGAGCATGGTTCCTCTTTCACTCTTTTCTGCCCTTCATGTTACATTTTCTCGTTTATTTAAGTCTCTGCTCCCTCCTGCCCCAAATGTCATGTTGCTGCTGTACCAGCACGCTGTTACTCAGATCTCCTTTGCCCGTGCAGCCTTCTGCTGTAATGTGATGTGATTGAGGCATTCCCATACAAGCTGAGTGAGCCTTTGGTAACTCCTGGCCCTCCCTTCACTGTAGCTTTCATTCATTGCTTCTGTAGGTTTTCAGGTGCTTAAGCCCTGTGACAAGAGAATGCAATTAAGGCTTTGAGAGTAGCTCCTGCTATCGAGATCCTCGGTGTCCACTGGGACATCAGTTCCTTGTTACTGGAAATCACAGCAAACAGAAACGCACTCATCTTCTTGCTAAAAGCCTTTCGTGGCCGGAGGGACGGTTCCCTGGCTGCACTGTTAGGGCTGTAGCTCCTGGCACAGCCTGCTGAGCAGTGCTGCATCTCCTAAGTGTGCCGTTGCCATAGGGATCTGCCTTCCCTCCTCCTAAAAGGACTGCTGGCTCCTGGAGCCGGGTCAGCTTCCCTGCAAGGAGTGCTTACAGTGTCCATTACTCTCTGCTGCTCTGATCATCCCAGACCCCACCACAGGCTGCAGACTGGTGTCATTTCATGGGCTTTGCTTTCCCAAGTCTGCTCTGTGAGTTTGAGAAGCCAGGATTTCTGATGGCAGCAACTTGAAGGAGTTGCTGTACCCTTGTGCCTTGTACTCTAGCAACACAATTGTTTCCTTTGTTTGCTGTTTAAGTACACTGAATTAGCAGAAGGTGGTAACTGTATACTAATTATAGGAAAAGATTCTAATTACAGACTGTAACAGCACTGAGTGTCCGATATCCACCCCAGAACCTCTGCATGGAGAGGAAACTGCGTGTTGGCTTCGGGGTGAGGTATTCAGTTCCTTGTGTTGTGATGAGTTGCCTAAAATTGCTTTTCTTAGTGCAGAAACAGGCGGGAGCTTTCAGTAGAGATACTCCTGTGGGTTTCCTTTGAGTTTTTTGGGAGCGATTCCTGCTCCTGCCTGTCTGCTTCTGTTTGCAGGGCTGGATGTGGAGCAGGGCTAGGGAACAAACGTGGCCAGGAAGCTCTCTGCTCTGGCTGGGTTATTGCATGCCTCAGCCTCTGGGTGCAGCTGCCATGGAGGGCTGCTGCCATTCGCCAAACATAGATACATCTGTCTTCAAGTCCTCAGTACTCATCAAGCCTTGCTGAATTCACATGGAGGTATCCAAAGCATCGCAGGCACAGATGGGCACGTCGTACAGTTAAGTTACAAGGTGCATTTTGTCAGGATTAGTCAAAGCTGCTTAAATGGCTGCGGAGCTGTGCTCTGTGCGGTAGGACAGCTGCATTGCCATCAGCTGCAGGGCTGAGGCGGGTCAGGAAGAGGGGTTGGGAAGCCAGGAACATGCATTAAATGTCTTGAATCTGGATGAATACATGGTAGGTTAGTTCAGCTGAGAGTGTGGCTCAGATAGAAAGCAGTGCAAAATGACATCATTCACTTTTGGTGATATGGCCGAGAGCCGTCACATCGCTCAGTGGCAAGTTCCTAAACCTGCAGAGGGCTTTGGCTTGCAGTGAGACCCATGAGCACAGATTTCACGCTCAGTTTCTGTGTTCTTTGGGTGACCTTGAGTGGGTTTTGTTTCTCACGTTATCAGCTTCAGTGTTTTGTCAAGCCGGGTGCCCAGTGTGGCAAAGCTTCACTTCTTTGTGTTGAGGAAAGGCAGTGCAGTATCTTCTGCCTCTTACCAGATGTTCCTCCAGTGCTCTTCTCATAGAAGCTCATAGAACCATAGAGTGGTTAAGTGCTCCCTCCTTGCCTGTGTGCAGTTATTACATGCTGGTGACATTTTGGACATTAGACATCCGTATTTTGCTCCTGTGAGTGTTTTTATTAGTAGCACATAAAAAATGCATGTGCTAGAAAAGAATAAACTTAGAAAGCCGGTGGGTAAGTCGTGTAATATTAATGACTGATTCTGTCTTGGCTGATACATGCTAGAGTAAATTTGTCTTCTTTTAATACTAGGCTTCTCAGGTGTAATTGAATTTTTAGGGTTTTTTTTTTTTCTAAAGCAACTTTTTACTGTTCAGTTCCACTTGCAAAGCAAGCACTGAACACCTGGGTGAAACAGATGTAGCCAGTCTTTAATGATGCCAGCATGGAAAAAGATTCCTTTTCTGTATGTCAGTGGTTGCATTTGTGCCTGTAAATAGGTCAGACAGAATGATGTGCTGGAGTAGAGCAGAGGCACCGAGGGCAGACTGCACTAAAATGATGAGCTGAGGCAGTCAGGCTGTTTCCTGAAGTACTATCACTGGCTGGCATGGAGGGAGCAGGAAGGAAGGGGCTGTGAAAGGAGAAGTGTGGGGCAGGGAGGGATTCGTGGGACCGGGAGCCCCATGGAAATGGGCTGAGGGCTGCCAATGGGACCTCCTGCACCCCTTCTCCACTGGCACAGGTTGCCCATGGAGGCTGTGGATGCCCCATCCCTGCAGGCATTCAAGGCCAGGCTGGATGTGGCTCTGGGCAGCCTGGTCAGCCATGGAGTTAAATCCAGCTGGCGACCGGTCGTGAGTGGTGTTCCCCAGGGGTCGGTGCTGGGGCCTGTCCTCTTCAACATCTTTATTGATGACCTCGATGAGGGCATCGAGTGCACCCTCAGTAAATTTGCAGATGACACCAAATTGGCTGGAAGTGTGGATCTGCCTGGGGGTAGCGAGGCCCTACAGAGGGATCTGGACAGGCTGGAGAGCTGGGCTGGAGCCAATGGGATGAGTTTCAACAAGGCCAAATGCCGGGTCCTGCACTTCGGCCACAACAACCCCAGGCGACGCTACAGGCTTGGGGCGGTGTGGCTGGAGGACTGCCTAGAGGAAATGGACCTGGGGGTATTGATTGATGCTCGGCTGAACATGAGCCGACAGCGTGCCCAGGTGGCCAAGAAGGCCAATGGCATCCTGGCTTGCATCAGAAACAGTGTTGCAAGCAGGAGCAGAGAGGTGATTGTTCCCCTATATTCAGCACTCGTGAGGCCGCACCTCGAGTACTGTGTCCAGTTTTGGGCCCCTCACTGCAAGAAAGATATTGAGGCCCTGGAACGTGTTCAAAGGAGGGCAACAAAGCTGGTGAGGGGTCTGGAACACAGGGCTGATGAGGAGAGGCTGAAGGAGCTGGGAATGTTCAGCCTGGAGAAGAGGAGGCTCAGGGGAGACCTTATTGCTCTCTATAACTTCCTGAAGGGAGGTTGTAGTGAGCTGGGGGTCGGCCTCTTCTCTCGTGTCATTAGTGATAGGACCAGGGGGAATGGCTTCAAGCTACGGCAGAGGAGATTCAGGCTGGACATGAGGAAGTATTACTTTTCAGAAAGGGTGGTCAGGCACTGGAATGGATGCCCAGGGAGGTGGTGGAGTCACCGAGCCTGGGGGTGTTCAAGGAAAGACTGGATGTTGTGTTGAGGGACATGGTTTAGTGGGAGCTACTGGGAATAGGTGAACGGTTGGACTGGGTGATCTTGAAGGTCTTTTCCAACCTTAGTGATTCTATGATTCTATGATTCTATGGTCTGCTGGTTGGCGACCTGCACACAGCAGGGGGTTGGAGCTGGATGAGCACTGTGGTCCTTTTCAACCCAGGCCATTCTAGGATTCCAGGCAGCGTAAAGTCACTGTTCCATAGAATAACTGCACGTTAACCTCACTGAGCTGAACCAAGCTGCTCTCCTCAGGTCCCGACGTGCCCCCTAAGCCAGGGTGGTGATGAGCAGCGTTAGAGTGGGTGGAAGTTTTAGCCCCGTGCCAGGCTGCAGAGAGATGGAGCTGGGAGCAGGCAGCAGGATGCCCGTGGTGCTGGGAGCAGTTGGCAGAGCTGATGGCACGTGGGTGGGGACGGATCTGCCCAGCGCTGCCTTCTCTGATGGCCAGAACATAAACTTCTTTAAAATACCTAAAATAGCTGTCAGCCACAAAATGGATGCAGTTTTGGAAGCCGTGACATTAATAGGTAGGAAACTCTGAGTGTGCTTTCATAAACAAATGTGATGACTTATTTGTGCCTCTCAGGAGCGCACAGCATAGCAGCCATGAATTTGTGACTGTCTGAGCTGCCTGGCTTGTCAGTGATGTGATAGAGAGGCTGATAAAATGCTGCTGGAAGTCTGATGAATACAAGGAGGCAGCTTCCTTAGTTTCATGATCCATACGTGATGAAATTTTGATGTTGGGAGCGAGAAGCCTTTTTCTTAGTATGTAAATGCTAGTATTAGAGATGTTACAAATGGAGCTAGGTTTCCTCTAAAACAGCTTAACCAGAGGAAAAAAAAGTTCATTAAAGGTACATATTTACAGTGGGACTTGCAATTTACTCATTTAATTTCATACCCCGGGGCCACTGCCCACAGTGATTGCCATTGTCAGTAAGGTACTGAATCATTTTTTATTAGTGTGAGTAATCTCTGTTAGCGTGAGTTAACTGGAATGATCCACATGTCAGCACTGGAGGTTGCTGAATCCACGTCTGGATGTGCCAGCATGCCATTCGAAGTGGATGGTTGGCAGAGGGAAGCTCTTGTGTTTCTTTCCAGGACCTGAACCTTTTGGAAAGAGGAGCAGCGTTTGAGGGTCTGCTGCTGAGCATGGCTGGGCATTGCTGATGTTGCAGTTCTGGCCCCAGTCTCCTTGCAGGTAGCACAGAATCACTTGCAGACTGGACACAGCAGAGGATTGGCTGCTTCTCTCCAGAGCGAAACCTTCTCTGACAAGCATGGAATCGGTGATTAATTTAAGCAAACAAAAGCTGTAGTACAGCTGCTTTTTGTGTACACTGTGAGAAAACTTTAAATAACCAGCTCGCATACCAGATCTGTGCCGTAGTGCTTTACACATTAAAATAAGCTAAATACTAATAAACTAGAATCAGCATGTGTTGCTTTCGTTTGCATAATAGAGGCTGTAAAAGTGAAGCATTCTTAGCAATCAAAGAAATGACACTGAAGAGCTTAAAATACAGCTTTCAAGAGGGTTTTTTTTCTCACAGTTATTAGGCTGCACTTGAAATAACTGAGGACTTCAGTAACGTGAAGGTGGTACAGCTCTGCCAGCGCGTGCAGTGTGACTGAATCACCTTCTCTAAATGGAATCAGAAAACTTTTTCCTTTTATAGCATGACGACAGCTGGGGCTCCTTATCACAGCTATGCGTCAGGATCTGCGTAGGTTAAAAGTTGTTTCACTTTCCTGCACCATAAAGAAGCCTCGATGCTGTTCCTCCTTCCCTTAGGAGAAGCTACATGAGTGGAAGGCTTTGAGTGGGGGGCTTCAGTTGGAATTTTTGCCACCAACTTAAAGCCTGGAACCTCTGTTAGTTCCATCCCCTGTTCCCTTCAGTCTGTGAGTGTGACTGTAGTTGTGCTGGTTGTTGTTGTCTGATGCAGATTCCCACTGCTGCAGGCAAACCCAGGCACCTGTTTCCACAGCACTGAGGGCTCAACATCCGTCGTTGTCTGTGCGTAAGTGAAGTAAGTAAGTAAGTAAGTTTAATACATTGCAGAAGCATTGGGTGAGGTGTTTGAGCGTGGCCGTGCTAGCCAGAAATAGCAATTAAAGGGAAAAAAGGGGCTCATACTTCAAAAAATATATGTTCTTGGTGTCTGTGTGTGAGTGCTGCAATGGAACTTGAATGTGTGCTTGCTCTGAGGCAGGTCTCTGCTTTGGGACAGGTTTTACCAGCAGCCTTTGAGCTTGTCTGAGAATTCCTTTCTTAGTTCCATCCTCCAGATTTTTGGAGAGACTGCATTGAAGAAAGGGGAGGTGTTGGGGTGTTGGAACTGCGCTGGGCAGGTCACAGGTTGGTCAAGGGGCTTCAGTAATTTTGATAAAGAAATGTCCTAGCAGTGCATGGTGGTGGTTACAGAATATGGGCACACAACAGTAACCTGTTATTCATTGAGCACTTGGAGGTCATAACTGGTAGAGGCAGGGAATCTTTGTGCAAATCTGCATGAAAACCAAAAGCAGTAACGCATGCGTTTGACGTGGAAGGGCTGCCTGTGTTTGAGGACACTTTGCTTTTCAAAACCATTGAAAAAAAGAAGTGTGTTGCAGTAGTGCTTTGAGGGGGGCTCTGCTTTGGCTGGGCTGTGCTCCTGAGGGTGGATTTGGGGGACGGGGAGGCAAAGTGGTCCAGGCTGAACTGCTGAAGTGGTCATGGGACAGTCATAGAATCATGACCAGTGAACCATGTCCTGCAGTGCCGCACTGGGGAGGGACGTCAGAGAGGCTCTGGGGATATTCAAGGAGACACAAGGCTGTCCTAAGGGCCACTGGATGTCCTAGGACATTGGAACATCTGAGAGGCTCCAGGGGCATTCCATTAGACATGGGAACACAGGGGTGTCCAAAGAGACACAAGAACGTAATGAGCCACAGGCAGGTCTGAGGAGCTCTGGGGGCACCCAAGTGTTTGCATGGACATCTGAGGGCCACCAGGGATGTCCAGAGAGACATGGGGCCATCTGAGGGCTTCCCTGTGCCCAGCTAACTGCTGGAGATGCTCAGAGCACTGCTTCACTCAAGCTTGCATGTAAGCATATCACATCTATAACAGATCTGGAATGATCACAGTATTGGTGTGCATAAAAAGGTGCCAAAAACCCATTGTTTGCAGGTTATTCTATGTTAGTTAAATGATAATAATAAATTGTTATTCTTGGATGCTCTTTAAATCCTGAAAAACTCCAGTATCTTGATGCTATTTCCCTTTGTTCTCCGCTGATTTGACTGAGCTCAGGAAACTGCTCAGATTTGGGGCACTAATGAATGAATCTCTGCCCAACTTGCACGTCAGCAGACCTTTAGGAGTATTGGTGTGGTTGGCTGAGGTTCAAGCAAATCAGTGTTCTATGGCTGAGTGCATGAATGTCACAGAAGCATTGTCCAAGTGGCACATTGTGTGACATAGGATGTAACTTCCTGATTTTTCTCCTGTTCCCCAATCAAGAATTTAACCCAGTTGCTATCAGCATAGCAGTCATTTCATTAGGTAGTCTTTTCTTAGAGGAACAGGTTGCACAAGGAGGCTGTGGATGCCCCATCCTTGCAGGCATTCAAGGCCAGGCTGGATGTGGCTCTGGGCAGCCTGGGCTGCTGGTTGGTGACCCTGCACACAGCAGGGGGTTTGAAACTCGATGATCACTGTGGTCCTTTTCAACCCAGGCCATTCTATGGTTCTGTGATCTTCACATATCTTAGTGTCATCCCTAATGCTGCATTTACTCTCCAGTTCCTCCTGCTTCTCCAGCCCAGAACAGCATTCCAGAAACAGAGCATGAGCAGTGTGTCCCCAAAGGCTGAGCATTCCACCAGCTGGTGACTGAGAGCTGCAATTTGAAGGTAGGCAGTTGGAGGCATTGCCAGGCGGCCTCGTCTGACCCCAGTGCTGCTCACACACTCTCAGAAAGTCTTGAGTCACCTGTCACATCCATAAGTCATCGCCCATATGACTAATGCTATTTTCATTTGAAGGCTTTGGAACATGCAGTCTCAAAGGCAGATTCCCATGTGCCTTTGGAAGGATGAGAAGTAGGAATCAGGCTTACAATAGAAATTGTTTCTTGATGCATTAAATAAGTAGCTCAGCAACCGAAACAACAAGCTTATATGGACGAAACCTTGAACTTGAGTAATTTCTGTTGATGGCATTCAGCTGCCTTAATGCCCTGAAGAATTAAGCCAGGCACTATTTAAACTGTCTTTCCTTTAATCTTTCCATGTCTAGAAGGGAGTTTTAATATGAAGGATTTGCAGCTTTGCCAGCTTACCACCCAGCCTGTGATTTGGATCTTTCCTGACCCTACTTTGTGCCATGCTGTGGTGCTGTGCCAATCCCCAGCGCTCAGTTTGCTCTTGGCAGCGCTTTGCATCCCAGGCTTTGCTGATGGCCATTACTGGAAATTGATAGTCCTGCTAAGAAGGTTTGCACATCACACAGCCTCACCGTGCACATGTGTCCCAGTTAGAATGGCATTCTGACCTAGAGCTTAGCTTTAGGTGTTGGCATAATGAGGATGGGTTGGGGTTGAGCTTGGTGATCTTAGAGGTCTTTCCCAGCCTCAGTGATTCTATGCTTTAGTCAAGACATTTTAAATCCCCATTTACTTTTGAGTATTAGAGCTGCACTGTTTTGTTTATGGTGCTATTCCTTTGACTAGAGATGGATAAATGCTTTTCTTCCTGGGTTTGTTTTCTGTTATTCTAAAGCCAAATGGATTTTTCACTTGGCTGGAGAGTGCCAGACCTGAAATACTGCATTCTTTGCCCATGTGTGCAGGTATGTGGTAAATATAGCACCTCTGGGTGAGGCCAATCAGCTGGGGATGAATAATCATTTCATTCATCTGCCTTCTGTCATAAGTTTATCCCTGGTGGATAACAGGAATTCAAAGGAAGATATCACTGACAAGCTGAAACATTACAGATCCTTTTTCTGAAGCTCCTCGAGTTACTTTACAACAGCTCAGTAGCAGTGCAGTGTCACTGAGAGCAGTAGGCAGAAGTGGTGGGTTTGGGAATGTAGTGACAAGCAGGAGGTCTCCTGTGCAGATGTTGTTTCCTAATAAGCAAGAAGATGCATTAGTTTCTTATCACTAATTCAGGTAAGTATTACTTCACATATCGTGATGAGGCTGTAGGGATCTGAGGACGAGTGTTTGACCTGACCCAGAGGATGGTTGGTTGGGTGTTGTTGCACTTGGTTGTGTCCTCTGCCATGAGTGGTCTGCGCCTGATAGGAAGTGCTGGCTCTGGCTGGGTTGCCCTCTTTTTATTTTATTTTATTGTTTGGCCTTTCTCATTCTCTTGCTGGTGGAATCCAGTGGTGCCTGATATATCAATGTCTAGGACTTCAAAGCGTTGTGTGTTGTCAGGTGTGGCACACTGCATTCTGTGCCAGCCTCAGCCTTATGAGTTCTGTCCTTCTTGAAGGCCACCTGAAAAATGTGCTCTGAGAACAGACTTCCAAACAAGCTTGAGAACCTTTACAAAAATCAAAGAATTTAATTTCCTACGTCCTGCCCTTTGATGTACAAACATGCTAAATATTGCAGAGCACAAGAATAGAGCCTCTTCACCTGAATCACCTGAAGAGGGATGGTTGTATTTATGGGTGGTAGTGTCTCCCTTTGCTGCACTTTCAAATGATCCCTTCATAGTGGATGGACTTTCCTAGATGTCGTGTTTTCATGTATTAGAACGAGGCACTGGATTTAAACACTTCATTCTAAGTGCTGATGTTTGCTTTTCTTTGCAGAATATTGGCAGTGCACAGAATCTGGGGAGACAGGAGCACACAACAATGCTGCTGAAAGGAATCTGAGCCACAGAGCATGCTTTGTGCCACAGTTACCCAGGTATGCTTCAGCAGAGTGTTCTGAGCACCTCTCATGAGCCACATTGGCTGTGCTTGTTGCTCCATTACTTGTCATCCTGAGCCAAGGGGGATGGCTCAGCCTCACACCAAAATTATGCTCTGCTTTCATCCTCGCTCTGTCTGGGTGGTGTTTGCAGTTTGAAATCTTTCAGAGCCTTTAACATATACTTCAATTTAATCTGATTGCTGTATTTCAGCTAGTCTTTCTTAAATATTATACTGATTTATGATGTAAAGAAGGCAGAGCACTTCAGTGTTTATTTTCATATGCATTTTTGTTGATGCACCGAGAGGATGTGGTATCAATAAGCCAGGTACTGAACTACATATTGAGAAGTAGGGTTTTGAGATTTGCTCCAGACTGCTGTTAGGAACTGCTGCAGTTAATCTGCTGGACTTCAGAAGGCCAAAGCTGAGGCATCCATCATTCCTCTGCACACCAGTGGTGAGGAACCAGTGCAGATTTTCCAGGGTGTTTTTATGATAAGCGTGGCTTTTTGTAGTGTTTTGCTTTTTGCAGGTTTAATATTGAAAATCTTCATTTAAGTGCAGCCCAGTTCCATGATTTTAATTACATGCTTGTGCTAAAGAAGGTGTTGAAGGAGCCAATACTTGCCTTGCAGGATGGAGTCTGGGAGCTTTCAAAAGCAGATCTGTGATGGAAGTTCTGGCACTCACAGAGTTACAAAAACCAACAGTACTGGCTGTCTTAGAGCACTGAAAACTTAAAATAATATATATTTAACACAAAACAAAACCCCACACTCACATGATTGTGAAGTGTTTCTGTGGAATAGAAGCTAACTGTTCTTTTAGCACCAGCTGGCAAGTGGGAGTAGAGAAACAAAGCAAACAACCAGCAGAGAAAAGCAGGAGGAACAATAGTGATAGTCTGAAAAGTGACAGATTAGGAGAGCAGCATGAAGAATGAGCGACTTGTGTCACAGGATGTTGTGCGTGGCAACAGGACTTTTGTCTTCAAGTGGACTTTAGTGTAATTGTAGCACTTGCTTCCTGTATGAGATAGAGCTGCTGTACTCTTGACTGCATTTTAATCTCTCCATCTAAATTGGCCTCATAATTAAAAAGAATTTGCTGAAGGAAACGATAGTGAAGTCTGTTGCTCCTGAAAGTGCTTCCTCTTGTTTTGCTGTCATAGAAACACGTGTAAAGGAAAGAGATTCGAAGATGAACTTTTTTTACCAGGTGCTGAATGCTGCCTACAAACGACTTTGTCGATGAAGGAAGAAACTGATTGGGAACTGAAGGCGCCAACTAGTTCCTAATCCTGTTCAACATGCGCAAAGGGGTGCCAAAGGACCCAGAAATAGCTGAGCTGTTCTACAAAGATGATCCTGAGGAGATATTTGTGGGTTTACATGAAATCGGACATGGAAGCTTTGGAGCGGTGTACTTTGTAAGTATGATTCTTTACTCTTTTCTTGGAAGGTAAAACCATGCTAAGGTTTTCAAGGAACACCCTTGCAGCTCTTAGTGCTTTGTGTGTATGAGCTTGTTCATTACACAGCTTGAGAGTAAGTGTCTCCAGAGCACTGCTGAGCTCTTTGCTATTGCAGCTGTACTTATAGTGGCAGCGAACTATAGGCATAACACATCCAACCATACGGGTTGGGTATATGCGATCTGGTGCTGTCAGATGCTGAAAGCTGAGTCAAGGCAGTTGGAAATAAATTGGACAAACTGGAATTTCAAGACACACTGCTTGGTGCTCGTATGCTTGTAAATCATTGCAAATAAATGTATCTAGTGAATGAATGATTCCAAATGCTTTTGGAGTTAAAAGCTACTTCTGTTAATGAATCCATTCTGCTGCTGTTTGAGTAAAGATTCTGTGGAAGTAGCATCAAATTATTTTCAGGCTTCCTGAGTGATTTCTCTGCTATTCTGATAATTTAGGATTGAAGATATCTTTGGAATGCTATCTTGCTTTGTCATCCTCATTTTCTCTATGTTTATTGCATTCCATGCTATCTTCAATAGCAAATGCTTTCAATGGCAAAAGCAAAGGGAAAGTCTTATGAGAAGTGGGAATTCAAGAGGGAAACAGGTACTCTTTTGACTGATAGTCAAGAGAATTTAATCTGGAAGGTGAGAAGAATAGTGCTTTTACAATTGGAGAGAAAGCAAGCCAAATCCAAGATACTGGACTTGGAAGTAATTATAATCCAGCCCTTATCAGTGAAAATTAAATAGAATTCAGCATCAAAAAATAGGTCAAACACAAATTATGGTTGCTGAGTAGCATGTCCTGACACTCCAGAAGATCAAGTGCACCACAGCTGAAAGTTGAGAATATCAGACATTAATGCAATTAATTAGATAAGTGCCTGCAGGATTGGAAGCTGTCGCACTGTTCACTGGTCGTAGTTCTGTGCAGCAGTGGCAGTGCTGGTGGAACCTCAGGGGCTTTCTGCTATGGGGATCTTCAGCAGAAGGACAGGCACTTGTAGTTGTTGGGTGAGGTGACAGATAGGTGGAAGTGTAATGTTAAGTGCACTGCATGCTCAGAGGGTGAGGTTGTGAAACGCACAAGGTGTCGATCCGCTCTGCAAGAGGAGGAAGTGTTTTTCAGACAGGGGTAAGGAGATCCTACTGCTGCATTTCCCAGGTGAGGAGAAGGATGTGGGATGTGCTTTATGGCAGTGGTGAAGCAGTGAAGTTGCTTTCTTTGTCCTTCAGCTCCTCGTGCTTCCAGGGAAAGAGAGTGAGGAGTAGCAGAGATCTAATCTACCAAGCTGGCTTACAAGAGAAATATTGCCATGGTTAGGTTGGAGACCTCTGTGGTTCCCCAGAACTTCTCTTTCACCATCTCCTATGTACTTTATCAGCTCTGTGTTTGGAGAGTTGAGCTTGGTTCCTCCCTGGCTGATCATTATGTAATATTTCTGAATACTGTGGGGCCTTTATGCAGCCCAGTGCTGCTTCTCTGGCAGAGCTAAATACCGTGGGCAAGTTGGGCTATGAAGCATTTGACACCGACTTTTCAAGCCTACTTGAGTTCTGTGAGTTTGTATTTGAACAAGGTAATAAGGAGCCTTTTTTCCTACCAAGAAACTGGGAGAAGAGGAATATTCCTGCCAGGCCTAATAAAAAAAAGAAAGAAAGCAGTGATGTTCAAATGTGTTGTGTCTCAGGCTCAAATTTTGCCATTCAGAAAATGGCAAGTAGTCAAATAAAGCTGGTAAAGAACTTAGGGGCTGTAACTTTGGTGACACTGGCAAGTGATTTTGGTTCTCCAGTGTGTTATTGCCAAAGCCTGGTGAGTTAACTTGGCATTGCTTTTGTTGCTAGAAAGAAAGGCTTCTTACAGCAGCACCTCCATCCACAACTGGGGGAACAGCTAAATGGGGCAGTTATACCCTTGAGCAAGAAATGGTGGCTGACAGGAGGGATCATATGCTCACCTGAAGAGATCTGGAGTTAGTGGCAGACGGGAATATTTGGAATTTTGCTTAGAACACCAGCATGAGCTCATCTGTGTGAGTGAAACACTTGTGCTGAGTGAGGACAGCGAGTGGTTCTTGAAACTTCTTAGCCAGAAGTTGCTTGCTTCCAGCTTTTTCTGACTCTGATGAGCAGTGTGTGCTGGAGCAGAGCAGTGTAAGTGTGTCAGCTCCCTTCAGTCATTGCTGTGCTCTCGTGGTTCACCCAGAGCCAGTTGTCTTTGAAGTCCCTGTATGCATCGTGAAATGGCTTTGATTAATGCATTCCTTGAGAGCACAGTACTCATCCTCGTGAGCACTGAAATGAGGGGTTACCACGTTTAGCTTTATTTTAAGCTTTTAACTGACACCAATTTTTTGTCCTCAAAAGTGAGTGAGTGGTGAGAGTACTGGGATTTCAGTACTCTTAACTCTTAAAGGATTCCTTTAAGACTTAAAAGGCTTGGTCCTTAATGTGCAGAACTGAAGGTAGTGCCAGGCAAGCAGAGCTCTTTCTAAAACTGAGTTCTCAGCCTCTGGTCTGCGTGCCTATGTCATACAGCTGCAGACAAGTGTGATTTTTCTGCCAGAATGATATTTATTGTACACTGGGACCTGGTGGCTGTGATATTAAAATACTAAACATATATCTAATCTGTAGCACAGAATCTGTCAGTGTCCCATACCTTCCTTTGACATTTCTTCCTTAATTAATTTAATTAGAACAGCCAGATGCCAGGCATCCAATTCTGCTGAGTGTTCTCCTGAGCCTTCCCAGTGCCGCCCTGATACGAGGTGGCAATGACAAAGATGACCTGCAGTTCAGAGGCACTGCTGACACTCATCTCCTGCCTGACTTACTGTTGGCAAGGATCAGCTTAGCTTGGAGGTGTAAGTTATCCAGTGAAGATGGAAAGAAGAACTGGAGTCCTGCTGAGGCTGTGAAAACTTGTATGAGATGTCGCTACCAGTGGGATCATTTGCCCTGGAAGAGAGCTTGGGATAGCATGGATTTCCATGCAGGATCAAATGCGCACAGTGCTAGCACATATAGCAGCTCTGCTTTTTTTTGTTTGCTTTGGGCTGAAAGCAAATCCTACAGCCTGTTTGAGCAGAGTTGTGCATCAGCTCTCCAACATACTTGTTTGAAGATGTGTATTTTTGGATTAAAATCCATCATGTTTGGATCTGGCAGTTTTTCTTGCAAATGTAAATGCCCTGAGTTTTTTCTGGCCTGCTTTTAAAATTGATTTCACAAATGGTTGTTTGGATGAGGTTTGCATTGATATGAATAGCATGGCTCTGTAATTTGACATCTGCTCAACCACCAACAGCAAAGAGCACAACTGTGTGAGGATTGCCTGCATTAGGTGACCCAATTTCATAAGTGACGTGAATTACACATTTTGTTGCTGTAAATCCATTCCTGAAATCTTTATTTTGTGGTAACAACCCAAGAACACCAAAATAATTTGCTTTATAACAACCATGGCAGTAAGAGGAGCTCTGCTCCCCAACCTGGGTTGTCTTCAGCTGTTGGAACATCCAAAGCCACCTTGCTTGGATGGTGCAGAAGTGCATAAATCGACTGTTTGAAGAGCAGAGGTTTGGAAAAAGCCAAATATTGGATGAAACTGGACAAAAGTGACTTTGGACTCATTGATGTTTTCTGCCTGGTTTTTGGAACCAAAACGAGATGCTCTGTTTTTTTTTGCTCTAGACCAGAGGGTCTAAGTCATGTAGGCTTTGTCCAAAGATGATGCAGTTAAAATCGTTGCACGGCCTTTGCCTTAACATTGGAAATAATTAGTCCAAGAGGAGTGAACTGGAGAAGCTGCTAAGCAGAGGAGCAAATTAAGTAAAGCACGGGAGTTTTGCTTTTGCTTTTTTGGCAACGAGTTTGAGGGGAAAGGAGGAATGTTCAGTGAAGGAGTGATGTGTCATTCTGCAGCCCTTACACATATGGGTGGTTAGCTACTGCTTTTAAGGAGCTTGGGGCATAAGCCTGCTGCAGTGCTTGAAAATTAGATTTCTGGTATTACAGGTATGGCAAAACATCCAAAATAATGGATGTCACTTAATTCAGCCTTTACTGCCTCAGGGATGTGTCCCAAATGACGCGGTGGTTCTTCTTTCAGCAGTATGCATTTACCAAGTTGTTGGGGTTTTGCCCCATTTTATCCTGCACACCAAATCCAGAGAAGTGGAAACAGTTTGCAGTGAAAGGAGGGTTGCTTTCTTTTAATTGAGCTAAATTCCAGTTTGAAGCAAACTGGAAGCTGAAATACCTGTTTGACAACATCGCTGTTTGCATGGTTGGCTTTGGGTGACGTTTTGTTGTGCCTTTTCATTTGTTTCTTTAGGAAATCTTTTAACCTAAAGCTGTTTTTACAGCAGTTTCAATCAGACTGTGTTTTGCATGCTCACAGTATGTGTGATACTGGACCTTGTTTTGTGTGTTACTAAAGAGGTAGCAAGTGTAGTAAGGGCTGAGGGAGGGACAGTGATTACAGAAAGATAAATAACGCCAGAAAAGAGCGATAAAACAGCTGTCTCATAAATCTTGTCGTGATGCAGGTGTCTCTGAAATGGAGGAGCTTGCCAGGATGTGATACAGGGGAAGAAGGTCTGTGTTTAATAAAGGCGCAGCTCGCTCCACAAGGAGGAAAAAAAATGATATATTTTTTTTTTCCCCACTTAATTTCTTTTTCCTCCTGCAGGCTACAAATTCCCACACTAATGAGGTGGTGGCAGTCAAGAAGATGTCCTACAGCGGCAAGCAAACCAATGAGGTGAGGTGGTGCAGCCAGTTCTGATACAGCTGTGCTGTAAAGCTGGTCAGTGAATTCAGCAGAGCAGCCTTGTGATGCTGTAGCTGTTGTTCACTTCCATAGGAAGCACAGAAGTTTGTAGAGGGAAAATGAATGTATGCAAATCTTGACAAATAGTTCAGTTTAAGAAAGCAAACAGGAATTAGAATGCTTGTAGGGTGGTTATTTCTGTAATAAGTGCATTAATAACACCTGGGCTGCAGGAGCCATAACCTCAACTCACTGAGGTATCAAGTGAAGTGTAGAGCTGACCTGAAACACTGCTCTGAATTTATAATATAAAATTTCATAGGCATAGTATTTGGAATATCAGCCTTCCTTCAATTATTGCTTGTTAATCCCTACTCTTATTTGCTGTTATTAGCAAACAGCCAACTGCTCCTGCCTGCAGCACGTGCTGCAGCTGCTTGCTTTGGGGCATGTGAGCAGCTCATGCTGCTGAACAGTTGCAATGCTTTGAGTAAAATGTACTGCAAATAAATGAGGGGAAAAAAACCTTTTTTTGTTCTCCAGCTTAACCTGTCCTAGGGCAGTCAAACTGCAGCAGGGATGCAAAGCTTCAATACAGTTATGCTTTTGCAACTACAACTCTGGTCATCTTGCACCATAAAATTGCCTCCTGGCTGCTTTTCAACCTGTTCTGCTGTGCGTAGTACATGAGAGCATGTAGGGGATTAAGTGGGGAAATGTACCCATATCTTTTTGTTTTGTTTTTATTAGAAATGGCAGGATATCATCAAAGAAGTCAAGTTTCTGCAACAACTGAAGCACCCAAACACCATAGAATATAAGGGCTGTTACCTGAAGGAGCATACAGCATGGGTGAGTGGCGTGGCATTTAGGGGCTTGGTGTGCAGAAGAATGCGTGGCAACCAAGCACCCAATACATGCAGTGTCTTTGCATGCAGCAGTATTCATCCATTGCTGCCCGTTGTCTCTTTCATCTCAAGAAGCTTCCAGATATTTTGAAAGTAATGGGTATTCAGGATGCTAGAAAAGATCCCTGTTTCTCTGTAGCAGATCTCTGCAGGTTAAAAAATTAGTATGGAACATCCTGTACGGTGTCTCCTTATGAACCTCCCAATGTCTAAACCTTCTTTGCAACAATGTAGGATGTCTGTCATTGCTGGATTTTGCTTGGAGCATTTTGTTTTGTTCAGTGCTTACTGCAATTTCCTAAAACTTCACTTTTCACTTGCTTCTGCAATTCTGCAGCCATCCAAATAGCAGCATTTTGTGGAGGAGTGTCCAGCCTATTACTTAAATGTGTGCTTTTTTTTTTTCTTGCAGTTGGTTATGGAGTACTGTTTAGGATCAGCTTCTGATTTGCTAGAAGGTGAGTTGTATGAAGTCTTCAGGTTTGTTTCTTCTGATGCCCCCTCTGAGCACAGTGGGAGGCTGTTTGCACAGAACGGTGTTTTACAGATGGTGGAGGTCTGTACTGCTCCATTCTATAACCAGAATGCTTGTGTTTGTCATACTATGGGTGAGCTGAGATTCTGCCAGAAGGCCAGTGCCACGTATAATTGGCATGCACGTTCACGAGTTGTAAAATGAAGATATAAAAGTTTACAGCTGGATTGCTGTAATTTGCACTTTCTCAATGACTGTTACCTGAATGCCCATAATAAAAGCCCCGCCTTTCGGTCTGTAGGAATGACTACAGGTGACTATCAAAATCAAAAGATGGGTATGACGTCAAAGCTGAGGCCACAGCACCTGCAGAGGGATGGGAGTCTAAGCTGCAGCTTGTTAAAACTTACTCTTTGCAAGCCTTCTATTTTGTATCTAAGATACAGTCAGTCAAGGGCATACGCTGGTCTAATTTAGGGATCTGTGGAAGATGCTTTGTAGCATCTCTGTAGTATTTGTCATTCTGTGTTTTTGCTAAGAAGGATGGGGTTGGAAGGGGAAGTTTTTTTTGCTAAGGTCTGAAGCTGTGTTTCAAATACAATGGCAAGCTGTAGTCAGACACATCACCTGGTGCTGGCAGCAACCATTCCCCTTAGCAGGACTGTGGTTTCACAAATGAAATACACACAAAGGATGTGTGCAGACTCAAAGCTGCTATAGAAGATAAGTGTGATGAAGGTGGTGCCAACCTCATAGCTTGCAAAATGGGAGGAGTTCTCTTTAGAAACATTCTCAGGAAAAGATCACACTGTACATTCTTACGTTTTCTCCTGCAATTTTTCCATAGTTCACAAGAAACCACTTCAGGAAGTGGAGATTGCTGCCATCACCCACGGTGCCTTGCAGGGGCTGGCCTACCTGCACTCTCACTGTAAGATACACAGGTAAGGCTGCTGCTTGGTGTCCTTCGAGTTACACTGGCTGAGTCTGAAAATCACTTTGCTCTGTCTAAGCAGCTTTGTTAAGGTTCCCCTGCTAGAATTTCCTCCAGTGGGCATGTCAATGCACCCAATACCAGGGTAGATTTATAAATAAAAGCTATTGGATGTAAGGAATACGTTCCTTCTGAAATAATTCCATGTGGTTATAGGCCAGTGCTAATTCTCTTTCATGTTAGCAATTTTCTATGCAGACCTTGATAACAAAGAGTACACCTCCGTGTTGGCAATAAGCGTGGACAGGAAAAAACACAGTGTGAATGCATCAACTATAGTAGTGTGGTAGAGCTAGACTACTTTAAAGACTTGACGTCTTAAGAATTTTTTACATGTGAGTAAGTAAAACTTTATGCTTCAAGAAATCAGCTGCTGAAAGCATAAGACAAGGCTAAAACTGCCTTAGGAGAAATAAGAGCACACACAGGAGGATTCAGAACTGATCACGTCTGTGGTCAACTTATCACAGACTCCTAGATATCTCTTTCCAGGAGTTTTGAGTTTTCTACAACAATCTGTCAATGCTGTTGCAGGATCCCATTTAGTGTTTTTCTGTTACTGTGAGTACTGCTCCTGCTCGGTATCAAGGAGTTGCTGTGGAAGTGATGAGAGCTAGAATTTTAGAATTCTAGAATTCTAGAATAGGTTGTGTTGGAAGAGTCCTTAAAGGTTGTAGAACAAGAAAATTCTAAA
>NW_024962259.1:5023975-5027239 GCF_019238085.1 Lagopus leucura | reverse complement strand
ATTGTCTAATTGTCTAACCGTCCAAGTGTCTAACCCTAATTGTCTAACCTTAATCGTCCAACCCTAGCCATCCAACCGTCCAACTGTCCATCCGTCTAAGTCCGTAAGTTTAACCCCAACTCTCCCATCCTCCGCACCTACCTTTCTCACCTACCTTCAAGTCCTTTCCGTGACAAAGGAAGACACACAACATACTTGCATTGTTTAACTATTTGTTTATTACAGCACTGTTTCCACAAGACATGGCTCATATACATATATACTATTCCAGCAACTACATGTGCAGAAGCAGAACATGTAATGATTATGGGTCTCTGATTCCAATACTTAGTTTATATGCACAGCATCCATACATTCTGTACATGGTGCAACACAGTTTACAGGTGCAACACAACACAACACACATTGCATATATGGCATGACGCAATTTACAGGTGCAGCACACACATATTCAGCACAGTTGTAACACATAGTTCACATAGATGTCAGACCAACCAGAGAAAGGGTACAAAGCCTCCATACCCCATTAGTGACATCTCATTTGTGAAAATGTTGTATACTGTAACCCATCTCAAAAGCAGTGCAGATCTCAGCCCATCCAAAGAAACAGCAATTCTCAGAATGGCCACAAAGGGGCATGAGTCTCAGACTGGCCGGGAAGGAACACAAACCGCCTCCAACGGCCCTTGGTTACGGGGTTGGGTTAGCCCTGCCTAGGAACAAACAAAGCAAAGCTAACCCAACCCCGCAACCAATGCAAACTTAAAGCCAATTTGGTTTACATTAATTGAATGTAAAATTGAAGCCAATTTGATTGAAATAAATTGAATGCAAAGCCAATTAGGCTGATGCAAAATGACTGCAAGGCTAAAGCCAATTTGGTAGAAATCAATTGAATGCAGGTGCTGAAATCAGCACAACTCACAAAATGCGCACAATGGGGCATGAGTCTCAGACTGGCTGGGAAGGAACACAAACGGCCTCCACTGGCCCTTGGGTGTTGGTTAAAGGGTTGGGTTAGCCCTGCCTAGGAACCAACAAAGCAAAGCTAACCCAACCCCGCAACCAACACAAAGCTAATGCCAATTTGCTTGAAATCAATTGAATGCAAAACCACAGCCAATTTGGTTGATGCGAAATGACTGCAAGGCTAAAGCCAATTTGGTTAAGATAAATTGAATGCAGACGCTGAAATCAGCGCAACTCGTCAAATGGCCGCAACGGGGCATGAGTCTCAGACTGGCCGGGAAAGAACACAAACCGCCTCCAACGGCCCTTGGTTACGGGGTTGGGTTAGCCCTGCCTAGGAGCAAACAAAGCAAAGCTAACCCAACCCCGTAAGCAATGCAAACTTAAAGCCAATTTGGTTTACATTAATTGAATGTAAGATTGAAGCCAATTTGGTTGAAATAAGTTGAATGCAAAGCCAAAGCCAATTTGGTTGAGCTTAATTGAATGCAGACGCTGAAATCAGCGCAACTCTCCAAATGGCCACAACAGGGCACAAGTTTCAGACTGGCCGGGCAGGAAAAGAAATCACCTCCAACAGCCCTCAGGTGTTGGTTACAGGGTTGGGTTAGCCCTGCGCTAGAAACAAACAAAGCAAAGCTAACCCAACCCTGTAAGCAAGGCAAACTTAAAGCCAATTTGGTTTACATTAATTGAATGTAAAACTAAAGCCAATTTGATTGAAATAAATTGAATGCGCACGCTGAAATCAGCGCAACTTTCAAAATGGCCACAAAGGGGCACAAGTCTTAAAGTGGGCAGGAAGGAACACAGCTGGCATCAGAAAAAATCGTTGATTGGCCTAGGAGTGGAAGGGCCCCAAGGAAGGGTGCAGGTGGGTTGGATCGCTGGGCTGAGGCCAATGGGATGAACTGTAATGAGACAGAGTGCCGCATCCCACACGTTGCCTGTGATGACCTGAGCGGCTGTAGGGGCTTGCAGCAGAGTGACAGGAAGATCATGGAAAGGGAATGAGCGGGGATTCGGGTAACGGCTCGACTGAACCGAGCTGGCGGTGAGTGTGGGAGGCCTAGAAAGACAATGGCATTGCAGGGAGGAAGTCACCAACTGGAAGCGTCGAAGGCATCTTCACCTGTAGCACAGAGAGACACATTTTAGAAGGAGGAATGCCAAGACACAAATGATGCTCACTGTAAGCCCACCCCCACAAAACATGGAATCCAAACACTGCTCCAAGAAGTGGCATGAGAGTCAGGTTAGGAGTATTTAACAGGGAAGCTGTGGGGTTTTTGTTAGTATTACACAGAAGGTTACAGATGGGTTTAGTGACCAGTTGAAAGCACTACTGAAGGTTCAGGGTTAATTTGCACAGTTATCTATACAGTCATGGCTGCAATTAACACTACATTTGGGGTTCAGGGTTCAGTTCAGAGCGTAGGGTTGGGGAGAAGATATTAAGGTTGGGTTTATTAGGATTAGGCTCAGAGTGATCGTTAGGGAAGGCCAAGGCAAAGCTAAGAGCAAAAGGCAAGGAGAACAGCTAAGGGAATGCCGAAACAGAGGGCAAAGGCATAGACGACACCCAAGGGAAGGCAATGTCAAAGGCAAAGGGATGGCAAAGGCAGGGAGAGCACTGAAGAGAACACCTCATCAGAGGCCGGGCCCAAGGAGAAGGCCACAGAGAACGCCAAAACAGAGACAAAAGAAAACGAACCAGGGAAGGCCAATGCAAAAGGCCAAGGGCAATGGCCAAAGAGAATGCGGCACAGAAAGACAAAACCGAAGGCCGAAGAGAACACCGTAAGGGATGCCAAAACAAGAGGCCAATGGGAAAGCGGCAAAGAAGGCCGGGAGCAATGGCCAAAGAGAACATGGAAGGAAACGCCAAAATCGAAGCCAAAGAGAACACTGCAGGGAACGCCAGAACAAGGGGCCAAAGAGAATGCTGAGGGAACGCAAAAAACAAGAAGCCAAAGACAGTGTGGCAAAGAAGGCCAAGGGCAATGGCCAAAGAGAACGCAACCACAAATGCCAGAACTGAAGGCCAAAGAAAACATAGGGAATGCCAGAACGGGAGGCAAAGGGAACGTGTCAAAGAAGGCCAAGGACAAAGGGCAAAAGAACGTGGCACAGATGGCCAAAGCCAAAAGGCTGAAGAGAATGCATCAAAGAAGGCCAAGGGCAATGGCCAGGAGAATGCCACAGGGAACGCCAAAACAGGAGGGCAAGAGAACACAGCAGGGAAAGCCAAGGAGAACACAGAAAGAAAAGGACAGGCAGCCTTCCGGGCACCAT
>NW_024962259.1:5019639-5023965 GCF_019238085.1 Lagopus leucura | reverse complement strand
AGCTCTGCAGCCACCTGTTGGACACAATGCAGTAATGAAGGCACTGCACATGTAGGGCAGTGTTCCTTTCAGACATGCGCTGCAGTGCTCCTTTCTCAGAGCAACATGGCTGCACTCTGTGCATGATGCTGCTTACCACCAGCACTGAAGCTGAGAACAACAGACAAGGAGAAGGCTCAGGTACCCAACAATATTTTTGCTTCCATCTTCTCTGATAACTACTCACTATACACTGCCCTCACCTTTGGTTTGGTAGGTGGGGATTGAGGAAGCAATGCCGCCTCCCCCCCTCCCCCCCTCCCCATCCCACAGTGTGATGGGAGATCAGGTCCTGGACTGCATGAGGACCTGAACATCCAGGAGCCTTTGGGTCCTGATGAGACAAGTCCCAGAGTTCTGAGGGAATTCAGTGCTGCAGTCACTGAGCCACCGACAGTGGTATTTGAGAAGTTGAGGCAGTCAGGTGAAGTCCCTGGTGAGCAGAAAAATGGTGACAGCACAGCTGTTATTACTGGGAACTACCAACATGTCAGTCTCACCTCCGTGCTGGGAAAAATCATGGAGCAGATCCTCCTGGAAGTGACTCTGAAGCATGTTCTAGTGCGTCACCACCCTCTGTATGAAAAGCTTCCTCCTAATAACCAACCTAAACCTCCCCTGTCTCAGTTTAAAACCATTTTCCCTTGTCCTATCACGATCCACCCTCATAAACACCCGTTTCCCTTCCTGCTTATACACTCCCTTCAAGTACTGGAAGGCTGCAATGAGTTCTCCCCCAAGCCTTCTCTTCTCCAGGCTGAACAAGCCCACTTCCCTCAACCTTTCTTTGTAGGAGAGCACCTCCAACCATCTGATCATCTCAGTGCCTCCTCTGGACCCGCTCCATGAGCTCCACATCCTTCCTGTGCTGGGGGCCCCAGGCCTGGATGCAGCACTGCAGATGAAGCCTCACAAGAGCTGAGTAGATGGGGATGATCACCTCCCTCTCCCTGCTGGCCGCTCCTCTTTTAATGCAGCCCAGAACACAGCTGGCCTTCCAGGCTGCAAGTGCACTCTGCTGGCTCATGTCCAGCTTCTCACCCACCGGGATCTGCAAATCCTTCTCTGTGGGGCTGCTCTCAAGGTGTTCTTTGCTGAGTTTGTACAAACATCTGGAATTGCCCCTTCATCAGTGACATCGACAGTGGGGTCAAGTGCACCCTAATGACACCAAGCTGTGGGGTGCAGTGACACACCAGAGGGACGGGACACCATCCAGAGGGACCTCAACAAGCTGAGTAGTGGGCACTCAGCAGTGTACCTTCCCAGCCCAGAAAGCCAACCGTATGCTGAGCTCCATCCAAAGATGTGCGGTCAGTAGGCAAAGGGAGGCAGTCCTGCCCCTCTGCTCCACGCTATGAGACCTCATCTGGAGGTGCTGTGTCTGGATGTGGATGTCCACAGTGCAGGACAGACGTGGAGCTGTTGGAGCACATCCAGAGAACGGCCACAAATATGAACCGAGGGATGGAATGCTTTTCCTATAAAGAGAGAGAGCTGGAGCTGTTCAGCCTGGACAAGTGAAGGCTCTGAGGTAATCTGGTAACAGCCTGGTACAGTGTCTGGTAACAGGAAGAACAAGAAAAGATTTAGCTTAGATATAAAGAAAATCTTGTACAGTGAGGATGGTGACACAGTGGAACAGGTTACCCAGACACGTGATGGATGCCCTGTCCCTTCCAAGGTGAGGCTGGGTCAGTCTCTGGGCAACCTGATCTGGCTGTGGATGTTCCTGCTCGTTCTGTGGCAGTTGGACTAGATCACCATCAATGGTACCAGGTACTCCAGCTGGGATAATCCACATCCGTCACAGAGCCTCTCTGGGCCAATCCCAGTATCCTGCAGACCAGGGGCTTCACTTCATCACACTGTTGGGAACCAGAGCTGCAGAGCTATTGAATGCAGGTCAGGGGGTGGGAGGAAGAGGAATTGGGATTTGGGTGTCATACAGATTAGGAAACTAACAGCATCTCCAGACAATTAGGATGGAGATATCTGGGGTGATGCTGAGTACAGCAGTCCAGAAGAGGACAATCCTTGGCTTTCTGTAAAGATGAAGATTTATTACACCTAAGGGTGCACAGAATGCCCTTAAACAACTCTGCATGGTTGGAAGCAGTGCATAACAGCCCTGAAATAAAGAAAGAATAAGTTACCCCATTCCAAAGATGAATACTCAGCCCACACTGCCAAGGAAGTAGTCTCCAGGTACAGATGTTGCCCTTATGGCTTCCACCCCTTAAAAGTGGTCAGGATACTAAAAAAAAAAAAAAAAAAAAAAAAAAAAAAAAAAAAAAAGATCGCAGATAAAGAAGAAACCACTTACACCCTTCTCAAAGGCCAAAACTCACCCATGCTCTACAGGAGACAGTCTCCAGAGATTAACATTGCCCTTACATCAGTCAGCACTTAAATGTGGTCAGGATGCCCCAAAAAACAAAAGGGAAAGGTCACAGCCCTAAAATAAGAAGGAATCACTCATCCCATCTCAAGGACCAGACCTCACCCCACACTCCCAAGGAGACAGTCTCTAAAGACAGGTACCACCTTAAAGGCTACCAGCCCTTAAGTGGGGTCAGGATCCTCCCAGAAACAAGATATTGCAACCCTGGAATAAAGAATCAGTCACCCTGTTTCAAGGGTTCACCCCACACTCTAAAGGAAGCAGTCTCCAGGTGCAGTTGCTGCTCTTTCTGCTGACAGACCTTAAATGTGGTCAGGAGCCCCCCAGAAAGTGAAATTACAATCCAGCAATAAAGATGAAAACAATGATCCCATTCCAAAAACAAACACTCAGCCCACACCCCAAAGGAAGCAGTCCCCACGCAGAGATGCTGCCCTTACAGCTTTCAGCCCTTACAAGCAGTCAGGAACCCCAAAAACAGAGAGAAAAAAAAAAAAAAAAAAAAAAAAAAGCCCCACAATAAAGCATCAACCACTCACCCCATTCTAAAGGGCAGAACTCACTCCCAATGCTCTCAAGGAGGCAGTCCACAAGAAGAATGCTGCCCTGGCTGTTCCCAGCCCTTAAATATGGTCAGGGAGGGGTGGAGCCAAGCTCAGCCCTATCCGGTCCCACAGGTAAATTGCTTCCACCTGTGCTGGCAGGGCTGGCCACACCCCTCACCAGGTGCTCCATCACTGCTTCAGACTGTAAACAACAACAAAAAAAAAAAGACTAATAACGAGCAGGTGATTGGATCTGCCTGTCCGGCAAGGGGAGTTTGATCAAAGGATGAGCAACAAGGGCATGCATATTTTGATTGAAGTCTGTCTTCAAAAGCATTCAGTAAAATTTCTAATAGATAGGGGAGCACAAATTTCAGTATGATACAGCACACAAATTTCAGTACTGATACAGCAAGATGTTGAAAAGCTGTGTGTGCAGCCTGGATGGCAAAGTTGAGATTACCGGTGTGATCGGAGCGAGCACTGTTTGCCAAACTAGTGGGGAAAGCTTATGGCTCTCCAGTGAGAAACGTGTCACCTACTTTCTTTGCAATTAAAGACCATCGTGAAAACAATTCAGGATTTGACATCCTCAGTGGGTGAACCTGGCACCTGCCTGTATGGCAGTGTGTGGCCTTTTGGGTCAAGTTTCAATCCCCAGCTCCAAAGAAATAGGAAAGCTGCATGTGTACTTTATGCAGCCCCTGTGATCCCTGAATCAGGGGTCGCTAACATGCCACTGTACCCCATTTTTGCTGCAGCATGATGTGGGATTTCTGAAGCCACAGCAGGTTTGGAGAAAAGAGAAATAGTTTCCAGAACACACTCCCCACAACTTGGAGTTATCTGGTTCAGAAACCAGATGAAAGGTGGTGATTAACAATCGATTATCAGTGTCTGAAAGCTTATACAGCCCCGCTAGGAGCTGCTATCCCAAATCTTGCTTACTTGGGAAGTTGGGGTGACGCCATAGAGTAATGCTGGGATGACATTGGGTTGAAGTTGTGGACTGACACCTTGGGGAGTAACACTGGGGGGTGATGTTGGGGTATCACAGGGGAGTGACATCAGAGAGAGAGATACTTGATGGAGACACTGGGGTGACTCAGTGTGATGCTGGGGGGTGACATTGTCGGCACGACTCTGGGAGTGACCCTGGGCTGACATAGGGGTGATGCTCGGTTGATGTTGGGGAGTGATGTTGGGGGATGGTGTTGGGTTATTACTGGAGGGTGACATCAGGGAGTGACATTGCAGTGGCATAGTTGAGGTGACACTTGGGTGACATTGGGCTGACGCTGGGATGATGTGGGGGGGTGATGCTGGGGAGTGATGCTG
>NW_024962259.1:4962474-5019539 GCF_019238085.1 Lagopus leucura | reverse complement strand
TGGGGGGGACATCAGGGAGTGATGTTGGAGTGATATTGTTGGGGGGGGGGGGGGGGGGGTGTAGTGGAAACCCTAAGTTGAGGCTTGAAACAATGATTGAGAAGGGACAAACCATAGAAGCTCAAGTGAATGAAACGCACCTGAGTGACAGAAGGGTTGGATCCTGGCTCCACCCCCTCCTAGGCCTCATTTAAGCATTGGCATCAGAAATGAGGGGCTTTTGCTAGAGGTCTATGCTTGTATGAGGTCTTCCAAAGCTAAGCAGATTTTTGTTCTTTGTTTCTGTGTTCACAACTGTTGTGTTTGAGCACATCCTCACTTATTACAGACTTAGTTTCTCTGCTGTTGTTGTTGTATTTTCCATCATGTTGCAGCATTACAGTAGGTAATTAAGTAGGTTTTTGGGGGGGTAACATTGTTGGAGTGAAGCTGGGAGGTTACATTGCAATGAGACCAGGATGATGTTGGGGTTTCACTGGGGGATGACATCAGGGAGTGATACTGGGGTGACACTGGTGGGGGCACACTGGTGTGACATTGGAGTGACGTTGGGTCAATGTTGTGCAGTCATGCTGTAGGGTGATGCTGGCGTATTTCTGGGGGATGAGATAAAGGAGTGATGTTATTGGGGGGGTGATATTACTGGGGAGATGCTGAGAGGTAATACTCTATGATGTGGCAGTGATGTTGGTGGATGATGCTGGGGTATCACTGGGGCTGATATTAGGGAGTGATGCTGGGTTAATGTTGCTGGAGTGACACTGAGGGGTGATGGGAGCGACATTGTTGAGTTGACACTGGAGTGATGTTGGAGTATCACTTGGGATTGACATCAGGGAGCATCACTGGGGTGATGCGATGACAGTGGTGATGTTGGGATGATGCTGAAATGATATTGGGAAGTGATGTTGGAGTATCACTCTGTTTCACCATCAAGGAGCGATGCTGAGGAGTAACATTGTTCGAGTGACTCTGAGTGTTGATACTGCTGTAACATTGGAGTGAAACTGTGGTGATGTTGCAGAGTGACGTTTCGGGGGTGCTGTTGGAGTATCGTGGGGGGGGGGGGGGGGGGTGTGACATCTGTGAGCGATGTGGGACAGCCCAGGGATTCTCCTGACTGGAGCACTTGGTGAGTTTCCCCGAAGCCACTGAGCACACAGTCTTCCTTGCCTGCCCTCCTTGCACCCCAATAACCAACCTTCTTCATGTCACTGTGCCTCATGGCCTTGGGCATCTCACTGCAGTGCTGCTGATAACAGCAACATGCGCAGGGCACGGCCACGTTGCTCTGAGAAAGGAGTGCCCCAAAAGCTCGCCTCCAAATTGTAGTATACTTTTATCCAGAATTGTCACTTGACATTTACTGTCTTTAATTGTGTAAGTATATTTTCTTCTAATGTATTTTGTTTTGAAAGGAGTGGTCACATGCTTTTTGGTGTCCTGAATTACACTAGAACTTGAGGTAGAAGATGAAGAATCAGATCCAATATTGCAGAGCCACTGCTGACGCCAAATCCACGCAGAGGAGAACTGGTTGTGTTCAGGAGTTACTCCAGGATGAGCTGCTACTGGTCATCAAGCAAGTAGCAGTTTGTTATCCATACACAATACTGTATTCCTTGTTCTACTTTTTTTTTTTTTTAAACAGTGACAGCATGTGTTCTGATTCAATGCGTTTGAAAAGTGTGGTTTAAGGACTGTCAGCTGAGAACAGCAGTGGACCATTGCAGGGGGAAGGCATGGAGAAGGAAATGGGGAAAGAAAGGGGAAAGTCTGGAAAAGGAATGCAGAAGTCATAGAGGGATGAAGGGGAAAGGATAGGATACCTGTAGAGCATCCTAAAAAGCAGTAACAAACTCTGGGGGGGGGGGGGGACTGTAGAGTGCCAGGTTTTGAGATGGGTATGTATTTGTTTGTGTGTGTATATGTTGTCATTACCTGTTTGGGTCAGGAATGTTGTCACTTCTGAGCTTCTGTAGGGGAAGATCTCAAGCAACTGGTGCAGTCCATGCAGACCTGTAGGATGGGAGAGTGCTTGGTAAGAACAGCCCCTCAGCCCTCAGCTGGACAAGCTTCTTCCATGTGCCCAGACAGTGAGCTGTTCAGCTGTATCTGGCTGCACTGCTCCAGCTCAGAGCCCACTGCCTGCAGCTGCATCTTTTACTTCCCTCCCTCCTGCACAGAGGCCCAAGGTTGCTCCCACAGTCCCCTGCCCATCCCCAAAATGCCAGAGATGATATTTGGCAGTGGGATGGAGGAGTTTCACCACCCTGTTTTCCCTCTGCCTGCAGCTCTCTCCTTCTCTGCCACACGGGGCTCCCATCTGTGAAACAGGAATGGTTTGGGTTGAAAGAGTGTTCTGGCAGGAGCAACTGCTGCAGCCGGCTGGGGAGGGTCTGCATACCCTGTGCCCTTGTGCAGTCTCTCCAGGTGCAGCAGGACCAGAGAAGGGAAGATGAAAAGCTGCAGCTGAGCCTGATAGACCTGCACAACTCTTGCACTGTCTTTTAGAGGCAGCTGTGACACACTGATTCTTTGTATGCAGGTGAATTAATTTTTTCCATCTGTAAACTGATGTGGAGAACTATAGTTTTCATTAATCTTTGTGGAAACAATGTGATAGTCCACATGAAACTCAAAACTGCTCCTTTGTGCAGCCTGTAGACTTGCTAGGGCCTTAAACTATCCATTTTATGGCATTAAAAAGAATAAGAAGCCAAAAATGAAACTTGGAGTGCAAGAAAGGCACTAGGAAACAAATACATTAAAATACGAACAGGAAAGAGTCTGAGTAAACATGAATATAGCACCACGCTTTCTGCTAATGTGCTTTCATTTCACTATCATTAAATTTGCTGGGCAGTTAGATTGTGATATGTGATTTTTTAAAAACAATGTAACAAATGTACTGACCAAAAAAAACCAAAAAAACCATGACCACATGAATTTGATGTTTTTTTTTTTTTTTTTTTTTCCAACAGATATTCATAAGCACTTAGCACAACCTTCCTGGGTTTGGAGAAGTTTCCCTGTTTTCTTCGTCTTTCTTCCCCCGCGGCCCCGCCCCAACCCTTCAATTCTAAGTTTGTGTTCTTAACGCGTCATCGCAAGAAAGAGAGAACGGATCGTCAGGGACTGCGCTGCAGATGTACGTCAAACCCATCAGAACTGTTCTTTCCGTGGTCTCTGCTGCCACCGCGTGGCCAATATGCTGAACTGCAGCTGTCTTCATTGCTGTTGCAGGCAGTACAACGCATGTGCACAGATATGCGGAAGTGGCATTTTAACCGCTCTGTGCAGCGAATCTTCTGCTCTCTATTGTGATTAGTCCTCCAGGTAATAGCGGGCATGCGCCCGACAACTTAAGAATAGCAACTGTTTCTACCAACTACTTCAGGTCTGGGTCTGGGTGAGCCATCAGTTCGTGGACCACCGGATCAGTGATATTTCTCCCCAGAGCACAGAAACAAATGGAAGTGGGGGGACCTGAGTGTCTGGGATGTAGCCTTAATTTTAGCCTTGACTGTGACGGTGATCTAAAAGCCCCCAAGTGAAGAATTATCTTGGGATGGAACAAAGTATCCTGACAGTTTTAAGAGAATTGATATTTGTGGCTGTAGCTGCAAAAGTCATGTTTTGTAGAGAAAGCTGAACTTGGTCGTAGGTGAAGAAAAGATATAAATTGGCACCTTCATACTCCCTCTTACCTGCTGGCAAGGCCAGGGAGATGGGAACGAAAGGAGTTACTGCTGAGATCCATAAGCCAGAAGCTGTCACTACGCCTGAACGTCTCTTGAGACAACAATACGCATGCACCAGCATGGGGACAACAGTACGCATGCGCCTGTCCGAGAATGCAGTACGCATGCGCCCGTTTCAGAAAATCACTACGCGTGAGCCAATTTGAGAACAGCACTACGCATGCGCGAGTATCAAGAACGCATTCCGCATGCGCCACTTTAAGAAAAACACTACGCATGCACCAGTGTGGAGACAATACTACGCATGCGTGACGCTTCAGAAAATAGTACGCATGCGCCAGTCCGATAATGAAGTACGCATGTGTCTGACTGAAGTGAGCATTGTGCATGCGCCAGTGTTAATACCGAACAACGCATGCGCCATCTTGAGAGTTGCAGTACGCATGCGCCAATATCGAGTATTCACTACGCATGCGTCGTTCTGCAGACAGCACTACGCATGCGTGTGTCAAAACAGCATATGCCAATCTAGGAGACGCACTACGCATGCACCGGTTTGAGACCTGCAATACGCATGTGCCAATCTAGAAAACGCACTACGCATGCGCCAGTTTGAAAACAGCAATACGCATGCACCAATCTATAAAATGCACCACGCATGCGCCAGTCTGGAGACAGCTCTACGCATGCACCAGTGTTAGTACTGGACTACGCATGCGCCTTTACAAAGAAGATGTGAGTATGCACCAGGTTCAGAACAGCATTACGCGTGCGCCGGTTTGAGAACCGCACTATGCATGCGGCAATATGGAGGACGCACTATGCATACACCAGTTCCAGAATAGTACTATGCATGCGCCAATCTTTAAAACGCACTACACATGCGTCAGTCTGCTGAAAGCATTGTGCATGCGCTAGTCAGGAGACAACACTATGCATGCACATTCCTGCAAACAACAGTACACATGCGCCTGTCCGAGAACGCATTACGCATGCTACAGTTACAGAACGCTACTAGGCATGTGCTGTTTTGAGAACCGTAGTACGCATGCACTTGTCTCAGAGCAGCCTACGCATGTGCCGGGTTCACAATTGTAATACGCATGCGCCGCTTGGATAACGGCACTGTGCATGCGCCACTCTGAGAACGCTCTGTGCATGTGCATGTCCGATTACAGCACTACGCATGAGCGAGTTTCAGAACACCACTATGCATGCGCCGTCTGGAGATTCACACTATGCATGTGGCAATCTCGAAAACGCATTACGCATGCTTCTGTCTCGAGATTACAATGCGCATGCGCTTGTATTGACATCACAATACACATGCCTCAATCTAGTGACAGCACTCTGCATGCGCTAACCTAGAAAATGCACTACGCATGCTCCTGTGTTTGTACCAGACTACGCACGCACCCTTGCAAAAAAAGAAAAAAAAAAAAACTGCGCGTGCACCAGTTTCTGAACAGCACAACGCTTGCGCTGGTTTGAGAACAGTAGCACGCATGCGGCAAACTTGAGAACGCACTAGGCATGCGTCAGTCTCCAGATTACAGTACGCATGTGCTATTATCGATTATGCACTACGCATGCGTCAATCAAGAGACACCACTACGCATGTGTCATTTTTTTTTAAAAAAAAAAAGCACTGCGCATGCGTGAGTTTAGAACAGCACTGCGCATTTGTTTTTAACTGCACTACACATGCGCCATCTCGAGTATGTAGTACGCATGCGTCATTCTGGATAAGGTGCGCATTCGCTCGTCTCGTGAACGCACTATGCCTGTGTTAATGTAGAAAACGTTCTGCACATCTGCCATTGGATAAAGCGCACTGTGCATGTGCTAGTATTAGAAAAGCACTACGCATGCGGCTTTCTTGAGTCTACACCATGTGCGTTTCTCGAGACAATGGTATGCATGTGCTAGTAAAAAAATAGCACTGCTCTTGCGCTGTGTTTCAGAACAGCACTTCTCATGCACCAGTCTTCAGCTATTATGACGCATGCACTAGCCTTTAGCTATTACTGTGCATTCTCCCCGTCCGTATATTACGGCGCATACGGTAGTCTCGAGCCCGCACTACGCATGCGCCAGTTTCCAACTAACACAGCCTTCCCCCGCCTGTTTTTGTTGTAGTTCCGTGCTTTAGCCACGTGCTGGCAGCAGAGACCCTGGAACGAGCGTCACTGTGTAAAGTTACATTGTCCAGATAGAAATGATTATATCCAGATATTTGATAATCCCCACAGAAGCTAATAAACTTGCAAAGATTAAGGTAGAAAGAATCGAGCAGAGAAGGTGATGTTTCATATTATAGCTAAATTGACTTTATGACTGTCACTTGAAAGAGGCCACTGCCTTCTTTTAGTGTGATCTCTACTCCTCATCTGTTTCCTTTTGTAGTGGAATTGCCAGGTCATGGCCTGAACCAATGGTTGAGCACCAGATGAGGAGGCGTGGCTAACCCAGGAGCTCAAGTGCATGCACCGCACCTGAGTGAGCAGGAGGAATAGAGGCAGGATCCACCCCTCCTCATCCTCATTTACGAGTTAGGAGCTGAAGGAGCAGCATCTCTCTAGGTAGAGAGTGTGGTCTTGAACTATCACTGGTTGGCAGGAGTGAGCCAGTTTTTTAATTATTTTATTTTAATCTGCTATTGCTCCATAGTGTTTGTATCCCATTGTAAGGCATCATCATCTTTTGCATACATACAACTTTGCACAAGTTCTGTTTGTCATCCTGGTGAAAATTCACCTTACATGTAAGCTGAGCTGATGGTGAGCTTCCTCCTAAATGTGCAGGCCAGACCCACCAGCCTGCAGCTAATTTTGCTGCTTCCCCTTACTCCAGACTATATGGCAAGATCATAAGGCACTGGTTCAGATACAGAAAAAATTCCTTCACTTACCAGCATACATTTATCTGCTTGTACCTGTGTTAAAATAGCAGGATGTACTTGTCTGTAAAACTATCAGACCCTTTCTACAACTAGCGAATTTTGGCATGAAATATGCAAACTCGATGAAGGAACTCATGTTTCAAGAAGGTATACAACCTCAAGCTCAGGCTACTATAAAATAGAATCCTGTAACAGGTACAAATTTGTGCATTCAAATGTGGAAAGCTTTGACTCTATTTTTAGATTCAAGACTTTCCCCTCTGAAAAGAAACAGGCCTGCAATGGCTAGGAGACATGCTGCCAGCATAGCTACTGGGGACTTTTTTTCAAGCACTGGAAGCCAGTGTTAACAGCAGATCAGCTCCTGCAGTGAAAGGGCACTATGATGCCAGACCCCAAAGATTGTAGAGAGCACAACAGAGAGAGAACATTGGCCAGACCCTTACTGGCAATAAAGTAATAACAGCCAGTGAGCCCTTTAGATGCTTCCAAGCATTAAGAATTAGCTCTTGGAAACAGCAAGTCACTAAGAGATCCCAGACAAGCAATTCAAATGAGAAATAGAGGTAGGCACAAAACTTAAGGACTTCGGCAGCAGCTGAAGCCTCTGATCAGAAACAAGCTGTTATTATTACTGTCATCTGAGAGGCAGATTAATGCTAACAGCAAGACTCAAAAGGCAGTTCTTGAAGGTGGGTGTAAGGATAGGCGGCAGCAGATATAGCTGCTTTAAACCACTTTTAGATCACCCAAGAAAGGTAGAGATCACAATTAAAAAATAAAGAAGGAACCCTGACCCCTTTCTGAGGGTCAGGGCCTGCTGAACACTCCAAAGGAGGCAGTTTTCAAGTAGAGATGCTTCCATTGCCGCTGTCAGACCTTAAATGAGGTTAGGGAGGAGTTGAGCAAGGGTCCATCCTGTCTGGTCCCACAGGTGAATTGTTTCCACCTGTGCTTGCAGGGTTAGCTATGCCCCTCCAGCAGGTGCTCAATGACTGGTTCAGGCTACAACCTTACAGTTCCCATTACAGGGAGAGATACAGAGGGATTTTTTTTCCTCTCCATGTTCACAAGCTGTTTAGATATTGATTCAAGAATGCATCCTTCATGAACATTCCATTATTGATCTTACGTGGTAGGAATTTTCTGTTAGCGTAAATACAGACTAGTTTTCAAAGTCATGCGGGAGTCCTTCCATCCGCTCCTGATCAGCTCAGAATTTAATTGAAAGGTCAGTGTGAGTTCTAGTCTTCCTCCTGCTTTGCTCCTCTTTCTCCTGTATTTTAAACATAGTACTTCTAAGAAAGAATTGTTAATGCCACTTCTCACAACTATAAATCAAGCAGCTTATTCCAGTGAGTCCTTCAGCTGTAGGTTTCAAACAAGCACTGCTAGTAAGAATCTGCCATATTTCAATACAGAACTTAGCTGCAATCCCATTAATAGTCTGCCTTGTGTTTTTAAGAATATAAGAAGCTTGGATATGTAAAGTCCATTTTATTTTTAAAAACAAATTCATTTAGGGGTATATAAATTATGGTAGCATTTTTGAGATTTAACTTATTTGGGAGGAATGGGGGTTAATGAATTTTTCAAGCTATATAGGCCAAAAGAGGAGAGATTATATTAACCACTTCTGCCCTGAGCAGGACTGCTACGTCACTTAACCCAAGCCTGCCAACAAATGAAATACTCAGAAATTGCATTAGAAGCTGTCCATCTGTGAGGAGCAGAAAGAAGCAGCCAGATGCACCACAATGATGCACATGGTCACACCAACTCAGAAAGTGATAATTAAAACATAATTTTCTGTAAATTTGCAGTATCAAGGTCTGGCACAAGAGACAGAGTACAGCAGGCCACCTTCCTGTTAGTCTCAACTCTGAAGATGTAGAAACAAGGAAATAAGGCTAGGAGAAAAAAGGAAATGGAAACTAACATATCATATCCCACTCAGTCCGAAAGCAGGCTCTCCAAAACTTCATGAGAGATAAATTAGGTCTCAAAGGAGATACTAATACTTCTAGAAGTAAGGGTGCTCCAAACCTCATCTGAACTCTTCAACCATATTCTCTTGCAGAATAGATGAGTGTCACTGTGTTATCCCCAAGAAATAAAAGATCACCCCATCTTGCTCAGGAAGATAAGAGAGCCTAAAGTAAGAGGGCTTCCCAAGGCAGGTTTCTAAACTATGCAAAGAACAACAACTCAGCATCCAGTCTGGGAAGTTTTAGCCTTCTTTCTGAAGTCAGTGAGAAAATGAGCAACAATAAGCAAGTTACACAAAATATACAGGAAAATAATTCTTTTTCTTCTCTGGAAAAGAAAGCAAGCAGCATTAGAGGTCAGGCACAAGGAACAAATTAGTGTTTTTAAATCAAATTTTTAAGCGTAATGAAGTGCTGCTCTACAGACTTTCAACAGCATCAATTCATAATCCCTTGACTGACTATTACAGAAACACCGTCAGATCAACTTCTCCTCCCTTCTGCATGTCATCACTGAAGTTATTTCAGGACAAACCAGCAGATGACTTTCCAGGCACTGGTTGCCATCTGAACCAGCGCTCTTTCCTGGCAACCTAAGGCACAGATTGCAGGACATTGATACAATCAACTTGCTTGCCACACGCATCTTCTCTAAGCAATCATCTTTCTTAATGAAGCCGTTGAATCTGCAAGAGTGTTCATTGTCTCTGCTGCTCAAAAAATTCCTTGCATTCCTCAAGGGGTAAAACAGGCATGAGCCTGTTACCTGTATGAAAGGAGTTGCTAATGCAAAGAATGGATATGAAAGCAGACAAGGATCACAAAATGGAATTCAGAGTTTTATTTCCAAAAAGATCAACATTGTGTTGAACAAAAAAAAGAAAAAAAAAAAAATCAGGTTCAATTAGTTTTTCCTTTGATTTGAATGGCTACAAAAATAGATTCTACTAAAATCCATGAAGCCAGTTAGCAGTACCACAGCAAACAAATACCAAAGTTACTCATTCAGATACCACATAACAGTCACAGGAATCTAGCATATATTATTTCATGTTTTGTCTTTTTGTTAGGTAAATTTATAAACTGTTCATTAAGGCTGAAATACCCATATGATTTAAAAAAATGGTACAAAAAATAATTTTATACCAGTTGGAGGTAACAGTGCGCATTTATTAAAATCCTGCACCAACGCAGTAGTATTCATAATTTAAAACCCAGCCCAGTAGAAAAGAGAAATGTGCAAACATTTAAAAGTTAGATGTACTCAGAAGCTTGTGGTGCATTAGACCTGGCAATCCACTTCTGTCCTAATGTAAGGCAGGCTCCAAGAGATGTCTAATGAGGCACTAAAAGGGGAGGCCAGGGCAGACATGCATATGCATGAAAGTTGCAACTCAGTAGCCTGTGATACAGGGAACACTGCTGTGCTCTCCCCAGGGACGGTTTGCCCAATCAGTAGTATTATGGCACGCAATCCAATCCCAGAAAAGTCCTTGATGAATTCTGGTCAGTCTGCTGTGGGATATAAGAAAGTAAAAGCCATTTAGAAAACAGAATTTTAAAGTTAATGAGAGAAACTTGTATGATGCGCATCAGTGTGTCACTACAAGAATTCACGCTGGGCCCAAAGACTCTACGAATATGCATCTTCGCACACACACTTCTATGATGGATGTGAGATTATTCTGAAGTACAATGTCCTGCAAAATAACTCTCCTACTCCCTGCCTCTATCTTCTGCCCATGGGTGTTCATAATTAATACAGACTCATGTTGCTGTTGTCACTATTCAAACCTTTTTTTCAAGCGTAAAGGGAAGAAGAGCATCCCGTGCATTCTGTTCTGCTTAGTAAGGGCATCCATTTATTTGACAGTCCTAAGTTTCAACAGGTTATAGCTGCGAGCTCTGGCTGCCTTTCATGCTTGTTTCCCGTTAAGAGTCATGAAGGAGCCTTCAAAGGACTTCTTTTTATTCATTTAAAACTGATCCAGCATATTTACTCGTGCGGCACATAATGTGCTGAACAGTGGTACTACAACACACAGCCAGCAGATTCCCAGCCTGAAAATTCAGACTGGAGTTCTGCACTACTGCAAACCACTTATATCAGCTGAACGTTTATAATTTTGTGTTTTTCCTTTTCTACTTCAGTTGGCCTGAAATAACTTTTGCCTCACCTACCTCCTCCATTACTTAGTCTGTGTCCTACTGGACTTCTTGCCAAATTTCTTTCTGCAAAGCTCCTGCAATGACACAAGATAAGTTTTGTTACTGTGATGCAATACAAAGACATTCTCTCCCAGCTGCTGGCAGAAAACCAGGATTAAGTAGTATCCAGAGCAAGTGCACAGAGCAGAGCATGTCAAGCAGTCACTTATCCTTATGCACCAGCAGTTACCAATCCCACCAAGCTTCCTGCATCCACTGCAAATAGTAGTCCTTTGTCTACATTTCTGTAACCCCTGGCACCTGAACATCAGTATTCTAAGGATACAAGATAAAGCCCCGCACCCATGGTGGTAGCTTAGCTCTACTGTACAGACAGAATGGGAGCAGAGATACTGAATATGTCCAAGTGACAACTGTCAAGCCAGGATTAAAATTCCAGAGTCCCATCCTCGGCCAACTAAGCCCATGTGGCCTGACCTTAGATCAGTATGGGTTGACACAAATATAAACCTGTATGCGAATAGTCAGAGTCCTGTTCCTTTGGGATGTGGGAATGTGATCTCTCCTGCTTTTCGGAGAGAAAGAGACAAAGCATTATTCATTAAAAATATATATATATATATATATATATATAAATTGGGTTTTCTTTTTCACGGGGCAACACGTGAAAAAGAATCAGCATCTCTCATACTCTTCTTCCTTTGACAGTTTGTCAACTGGCTCTAGCACAAGGAGCTCTACCACCTTTTGTTGGGCACTGCCCTACTGTCACTAGAAATGCCCTCCTTTGTCACCCCCCCACCCTTAGAAACACAAGTTGGTAGATACTCACCCTCTTCCCCCCTCCAGAGTACTCTGGATCTCCTTCAGGACTTCTGGAAAGCAGAGAGTTAAAACAGTGAGCTAAGACAGCAGAGATCTGCTTTCAAGGCAGCAGACGAGGTGCATTCCACCCCCTAGTAGAGAAGCCTTTAAACTTGCTTCCTTCCAAGGGAAGTCAAACCTTATAATATCATTCCCTTTCAGTAGTACTGGCTTTTACTGAATAGGCTGGCATAAAGGATGGAAGCAGTCACGTGCTAGATGAAGTGTTGCCAGCAATGGTGTACATGAGAACTAAAATAAACAGTTGATTCCAGATGTCATTTCACACAAGCCTTACTGGAAAGTAAAGGTTCTTCTCTTAACACTGTGGTGAATGCAGCTAAGTGTAAGAACTCCCGCCTTAGGGCACGACTATCAGCCCAATCCCTTATTTCTTCTAACTCACGGGAAAACAAACACAGTATTTCCACCAGTCTCGCAGAACTTCAGATTACTTAGGATTGAAGGCTGGAACTCAAAATCCCCAGCAACTTTCTTCTTTCCCCATCAAGAAAGGCAGATGCCCTGATTTTAGCACGATTTCATCTTACTCACTTTCATCATTGAGTAAGGCATGATCCATCAGCCTTCCAGAATTCCTTTCTTAAAAAAAAAAAAAAAAAAAAAAGTAAACTAAAATTAAAAAAATAGAAATCTGAAAAAGTTGAAAAAAAGCTTTGATCTAAAAACATTTATCCTTTCCCGTACGGAAACCGTCAGGTCACAGCCTGACCCAGTGATTGAGCACCTGGTAAATGGGCATAGCCAGCCCCTGCCAGCCAGCCAGATGGAAAATTTACCTGGAGGACCAGAAAGGGTGACCCTGAGTCTGCTCTCCCTAAGCTCATTTAAAGGCTGGCAGCCTCAAAGGAAGGATAGCTACTCAGAGATCACCTCCTTTGGGATACTTGGTGAGCCTTCATCCTCAGAGGGGATTATGACTGCTACCTTTCTTGGGTGATCTGAAAGTGGCTTAAAGCAGTTATATCTGCCACTACTCATACTTACATTCCCACAACAGAACTGTTTTGATTTTTTTCCTCATTAAGTAACTGTTGACTACAATGAATGCTTCACAACTAATTCTTAACACCTCTCACATACAGAGATGGTATTTTTCCAGCAAGACTATTCAGTTAACAAAACATACAATCTGTAATATCAGACATATCTTCTTACAGTCTCTTCCAGCAAAAGCTGCGTTCTACTCTGTCTAGGCAGCTTTGCCACACCCTATCTACCTTAGTAACTGCTGTGTCCAGGCAGGTCAGAATCTTTCCCTAGTTTCTCTTCTTACTTTCCCTTTTCTTAGGCAGCAAATAACATATTTCCTATTTCTGCTTACCATCTTCTCCATAGTCACCTGAACTTCTTCCTGAACACCTGGGAAAGGAAAGGTGACAGAAAACAAACACTGACTCTGAGAGAGTAGGTGCAGAGAATTCACAAATCTTCTTGGCAGCTACAAGAAATTCCACTACACGTTAACTAAACGGCTTGTTAATTAAGAATGTAGTAAGGGCTTGATTATTTGTTGGCGATAAAGAATTCTATGGACCCAAGAGAACCTAAATAGTCTACCATTATGTGCTGAAGTTCTGAGAGGAGGAACACTAGATTTTCTCTCAGAGCAATAATTTAATTTCTTCAGCAATGAATAGCCCTCCAGGTCTCCAAGAATCAGGTGTCAGTCTGATAATGTTAGAGAACAAGTAACACAAGCTAGAGCTTAGAGTTGATGACTCTAGTTTAGGGACACAACTCCCAGTGCTTCCCTGCTTTGTCCCAGCAGCTGTACAGAAGCAGGAAAACCAGCACGGAGAAAGTTACATTTCCTCATTTCAATACATCTAGGAATGTTGTCATTGAAAAGCCTCCACCAACATGGAAAGGGAGACAAAAGAACTCATAATAATGCTTGCTTGTGTCAACTGCAACACAGGAGCAGATCCCAATGTTCAGATGCAATCAGTATGCCGAGTTTTACAGTCTTTACCTGGATTTTCTTGAAGCATTCTCCATGACAAACCTACTGTGCGCGTGATTGTTGCTTGAAACTTCTGGCACATCCACAACACACCGGGGCTCCACTAACCATTTGGTAGAAAGGGAAAACCTCTCAAACTCTGATGGTGAGATGAGATAGAAGCCTATAGAGGATTGCAAATATATAAGCAATTCTCGAACCCAGGAAAACAGAGATTAGCCCAAAAAAAAAAAAAAAAAAAACAAAAGAAAACCACCCTATATTCTAAGGGTACTCTCTGGCAGAAAGAGCTTGCATTTTCTCCTCTTTAAATAAGGTAGAATCGTTGAGGAAGACATTACCTCAGTTTCCCAAGGATTGGTTAGCCTAGAGACTGAGCAATATTATGTTGAAAGATAACTACCTTGCAGTACTCACATTCCTGAAAAGCAGCAGAAAAAGATGTAAAAACTGAACTACAAAGAAGAGACGAGTCTTCAACAGACATAAAATGTCGGATGCCAATTTTTACATTCCTGAGCATTGAGCCACAGGTAACAGAAGACACAATGCAGCTATTTTTACCGTTCCTGCTGCTCAGAGAGCCTCTCTCATATCTCCAGACACCTGGATGATGGCCAGAACAGCTAGTTCTAAACATTAAGCCCTACACTCACTATTCCATTGTTTCAAACATGCAGTAGGGTCAGATATTCTGGGAGAAGCATGCCTTACCTTGGCCATATTTAGTGAAAACGCAGGATGCAATGCCACTCACATCCTCTTTACGAATGCAAGGGTAGCGAATCTGTAACTTCAGGAAGGGCAGTGAGATGATCTGAATGTCTCCCAGGTTAGTCAGGACAGTCAGGTCATTTTCATTGTAATCATCAGTCTTGCAGCTGCCAAAGTTAGCAACCATCACTTTTCTTACTCTACAGCCTTCCAGTGCTGTCAGTTTGAGCTTCAGTTTTGAGCTAACCTTGGGCAGTGTAAAGACCTGTCAACAGAAACAAGACATTGATTCTTCTTCCTGAACAAAGGTACGGCTGCACCCCAAGACATGCGCTGCTTGTTCCTTTAACAGTGTTTTCATTCACAGTGAATACACTCAAGTGTAATCTGAGTCAATCTGACTTCCCATTCCTGGGACAAGTAACCTGCTACAGCCAGTGTTACAATCTGTTTCTGTTCTGAATCTGCTTGTTCTGATAACAGGGGGTTTTACTCTTCAGGCCGCAAATTGCATTTCTCTACTAATTATTTCAAGATCCTTTCATATTTGGCTACAAATTTTTACAGAAAAAAGGGGTTTACAATGTGCAATCTTCTGTATTTAAAAGCCTACAGCAAGCTACTTAGAGCCTTCTCTACACTCACTGGCTAGCATACCAAAACAAGAAACTTTTTGGTTGCTTCATAGAAACACCTACCAACTGTTGCTTCTGTGTAGCATTGCAACCAACTAACTAATCACAGTTAAAGCTGTTTCCCAAAAGCAAAAGGTACCTCACCTGAAGAGTATTAAAAATATTGGAATAAAATGTATATGTACACCATGCACATCGTTATGCAGAACATCCAATTCATCACCATACACCTAATTCATGGACTATACCAAACAAAAATGTCACCCCAGGGGTGTTATAACAGTACTGATGAATAAGCACTCCCAAGAGTTCTCCTGCTACTGAACACTGTGCAGGACTCTAGCAGGTTTTAGGCAAGAGTCCACACAAACCTCCTGAATGATAGTCACCTTAAATTGCTCTTCGGATACCACCAGTAGTTGATGGCTGCCTTGCATATCAGGGCTCTTAGAAAGGTCATGTGCTACTTCCAGAGGTTCTGGGAGAGGTATGTTGCGCCCATCCAAGACAAGTATACTCACAACAGGTGCCCTGTGCATCAGCTGAATTTCTTTGGCTAACAAAGCAAGATGAAAAACAAAAAGATAACAGGAGTGTAGTCAGAGACATTGTTAAAAACCTCACTCACTTCCTCTTAGAGGTGGAGACCTATATAACATTTCCATAGAAACACTGACTAAAAAGATTTAGGAGTTGAAGGATATTTGAACATAAATGGTTCTTGTTAAACAGTAAACATTATTAGTAACCATAAAGATAACAGGTAGTACTGTCAAAATAAGGTTTGTGCACTGTGGCTTGATATTAAACTTCAGTGGCAGCTGATGTAAGTTTAGATTTCTGAAGTTAGTGGGAAATAAAGCTAAAGTACATCACACAGTACTGCAGTTCACTTACTCTGCAATTCAGTTACCATAGTGTCATCTAACTCAGATGCTGCTTCATTTACCTCCACTCTCAAACAGTAGTAATTGAGCTACCTTGCCTTCCTGTTTTTGTGGTTCAAGACATGCAACTCATACTTACACAAGCGATAGGTCAGATCTACAAGGACACTAGCTTTCACAAAGCATACTTACCCAGCTCTGCCCTGACAGGTTCATCCATCCTTCTCTCTGCTGGTGGAACACGCAAACAGAAGGCATAGACTGTACCTCCATTGGTGCCTGCCCACAAGGATGGGCAGTGGCGGGAGCCTACAGCAACAAGAGAGCTTGTGAGCTAGTCACCTTAGACACACACAAGTTATTTACATCCTCCCTTTGTTTGCATCCTAAATAGTCTTACATTGGGCAGGCTTGCCAGGGAAACTACAGGTTCTTAGCACTTCTCTTTCCAATATGCCTCTGTCAGAAGCTCTTAAGTGTGAACATAACATGTGAGCAAAAGGAATGGAATGGTGCTTCCATCACTCACAACAATTACTGCATCCATTTTTCACATTTGTATCAGAGACAAGCAAGGAAAAGCTGGGCACAGTATCAGCTTGGGCTCTGATGCACAGTACCAATCACTCTCAGCAAAATTAAATTCTCTGCTGGGGCAAGGATGAACTTCAAAGCAATGAGATAAGGAAAAGCTTATACTCACAAGCCAGAAGTCATTCTATCACCTTTGAAAACCATACATATAGACTGCATCCAAAGATGAACTACTACTTGCCTTGGATTAGCCAGCAGACAGAATGGGTAGACAACAATTTTGCATGTTAACAGATGCTCTTTTCTATATTAGTTTTTTGCTATAACACAAAGTAGGATACAGAAGGCACTGAAATTTCCTGGCAGTAGATCCTAATGCATTCCTTGGCAAGAGGAGGAAAAAACTATCCAGAAGAAAGGAGATGCCTTTTCTACTCACTGTCTCTCAAGAAGGTATCAGCAAAATATAAGGTGCGCACAAAGCCACTGAAAGAGTCTTCTGCAGATCGGGCTTCAATCTTCCGTTGGACTGGAGCCAGTTCCATTTCCTGTAACATGCCCTGATCAAATTTGCCATTTGCTTCGTGTGTCTTCAAAGATGAGGAGACATAGGGATGAGAGTGAAATAGTAAGAACAGCAGTAAAAGGGAAAGCACCTTCATAACAGTGATCAGATATATTCTGAATCATAGGTTCAACTTGAGAAGAGTATATTTTCACTAAAATCCTATTTTTATTTAATAGGCAGTAGCACTGTAAGTCATTTTTGCCCTTACATACCAATAGATAACAGTATGTAAATGATCTCCTGCTCTAGGCAGTCTAAATTGGAAGCCTACGTGTTCCATGCTGTGAGCAAATGGAACGCAAAAAAGCAAACCCCTCACCTCTGAGGTATTTCCACCAACTCCTCGTCGCTTCCTACTGGACACTCGGCTTCTTCTAATCCGCCTGAATGACTGACGGAGGGACTTTTTCAAGGACTTCACCCGAGACAGCGGGCCTTCTAAAGCCAACTGATCACTGGGATGAAGCGTACATCTGAAAGAAGGGAGACACACCGTCAGTTTCTACTGGGTGACAAACACTCCCAAGAGTCTAACAGGACATACACAAATGGCTGAACAAGAATATGTCTACGTTCTTGAAGATCCTCAAGGACAATTGAGACAGGGCTTGTTATACTGATTGCTCTTAAGATACCTCTTCTCAGTTAGCAATTTCACATCATCATGAATAGGGGATTACTCAGAAAGTAAGATACTTACTTGACAAAAACCAGTCGTCTCTGCTGGTGATCAAAAAGTCCAAAGCCATGACTAGTACCAAAGGCCACAAGCTTCCATTCAGAGTGAAGAGCCAATGAAGTGACGACAGCTGGTGGTTGACATTGGACAAGGACAAATGGCTGAAAACCAGCTTCAAATCGAACAGGTCCATCTCGAGTCTTCAGTTTCTCATGACCTTTCCATCGATAGCCCTCTTGGTCCTGCAGCAGATCTGCTTCAACATGATCAACAACATGTTCTGCACCTTCATCATTCAGTTCCATTACCAGTACCTGAAAGAAAGAGGACAAGTTCTGCTACAGCTTCTATTGTTCAAGCAGTCCTCCGAGCTGCAGGCCCTCTAAGCAGTTGAAAAACCAGAACACTTCTCAGAGCTCATAAGGAGTTAAATAAAATCTGAAAGACAGATCTGAGAAAGTAGAGAACTATAAAAAACACTTCCAGCAACTGAACCAATTTGCCGCTACAGAAATAGACATTTCCAACTTTAACGTATCTTCAAGTTGCACTGAGACAATCTGCACTAAAAATAAGCTTTATTTCAGTACCTGCCCTGCTGTACCAGCTACAGCCAAGTATCCACTGTATTTACACAGGTAGATCTTCTGGATCCCAAGTCTAGGATCATCGCTATAAGGGTCAAAGGTACCAACCTAGATGAGAGAATATACAACAGGTAGACTTTGCAGATGCATTAATGATGCCAAAAATCAAAACTGCTCAGGTTTTCAGAAAGCTTCCACATACAACAGCTATCTTACCTTGCGAAGAGGAGGCCATTCATCCTCACCCATTGTGTTCATGTTATCATTGGGATCAGCATCTGTGAGAAATACTCTTACTGTGCTTAGCTTATAAAGGAGATGTAAGCAGACACCAGATGCATCCCAAAACCGCACAGTGCCATCTTCATGTCTGTATGAAGAAAAAAAGGCTTTATAACCTGCATGACTAAGTTCTGTATTTACATTGCTCCCTTTGAACCAGTCTGGATTACTGCCTGCACATCTACACTGGTGTTTGTGAGGCAGAATGGGTAACTAACTCTTCAGGATCACAAGTAAAACAACATTATAGGATAATCTGCGGATACCACAACCTGTTTGCTCAGAAGCAGAAGATTTTAGCATTATAAAGCTAACAAACCGAGCTTGGAGATTTGTGAAGTTGCAGCCTTCTCTCTACCAAATAAGCAGACATTAATCTTACATGAAAGCCTCAGTTCAAAGGACAAAAAGCAACTGAAAATGGCTCTGTGACTTTTTATTTATTTTTCTAATAAGTACATACCCTGTGAGAAGCAAGTCCCTCTGAGGAGGATCAGGAGCTATGTTGGTGCCACCATCAATTGGCCATGGCTACAAACACATTAAGAGAAGACAGTGACTTCCTAGGTAGTGACAGTGTGGAGAGAATATCAGCCAGGAGGAGAGCATGAACTTCAGTGCAAACGGAAGTGAAATAGTTCTTGCTGCTATAGCTTTTGTTAGGATTAGATGTTCTGACACCGGCTGTGCTTTTCAGTGTAAGACACTCTACACATTTCCTCAAGAAGCTGAGCCAAAAGCTCCATGCTCCTAAATGAGAAGTTTGTTATAACTGACAGCTGAGAATGCTAAGATTTCCTTTCTAGCTTGTTAAAGCCTGACAAAAATAACGTATTTTAATACCCCAGCATGAGTAACTGTTGGTAGTGCTCTGGAAAAAAAAAAAAACATTCTCAACTCTATTAAGCAGCAGGATGTCTGCTGATGACTCATCCGTCCACATGCAGTCAACAGTGCAGATCACCCACATAACGAGCAGTCAAGCTCTTCTTAAATATATGGGAACACGTGTACCTTTAAAGCTGCCATACCATATTTGAGTAGTGAACATTCTGCTTGCTCCCAGCACTAATAATCCTCTCCCAGAGTTTCAGTGGGATGTTAGAGACATGGTGTGAGCAAGTGATGGCTGAGCAGTGGAGAGAAGCCAAGTATGGAGGATGGACTGCTGGCCAGCCTGCAGATTTTAAGTCTATAACTATCAGCTCTTCTTCTGCCAGCACCACCATAGCAGAAGGGTCATCAAACTCTGCAGAAACAAGATTCATTGATGTTGACAAAAATTACTACCCAAGATTAATATAAACAAGCTTCTGATAAGTCTCATACTAAAACTGCAACTATGAAGCTCTACAGAAACATGTTTTTGTTGGCAACACCACTAAATGTTTCTGTTTTTACTGGGCCTATTAAGGCACTAATATTAATAAATCTCAAGATACTAAAGATTGGGTTTTTTTTTTTATCTCACTGCTGGGACCATCAGAGTGACTGTATGGATTACATTGCAGAATAAAATGAAATGTTAGCAACATCCATGACTACACATCATAAGTTCAAACACACCACAACAGATATACACAGCCAGAACTCTACACTTACCTACAGCTAATTAACAGCATATGGTGAACAGAAACGCATACAGCCCAGCAGTGTCCCACTTAGTGCTGTTAGAACCACAGTCCGTCTAAGGTAAGCTGCTTAAACACAGTAATGCTTCGGGTTCTGCAGAATGTTCCTCTGCCTGAGCTGACCAGAGTTTCCAATTCAGCTATCTTACTCCTCAGTTTTCCCCGATTCTAAAGTATCGTGCCACATTTTCTGCACTTTTTAAAGAGTGTGCACATCATACAATGTATGTTTATATGTATATAAGACAAAATTTAAAAAGAAATCTATTATTAGAATCTTATAGGTGACATCTGACACAATCAAGAAGATTTTTTTTTGTAACTAATAATTAAACCAAGTGGAAAAAACACCCTGCAAGGACTGTATTATGGTAGCACGTGTATGATAGCCACTATAGTAAATGGTGGGAAAAACCAAAAACACAGATCCAGTAACAACATACCTAGAGGAAATTTAAGTCAATGCATAGCTCTAAATGTGTTGTCGCAGCAAGGGTTTGGGGGTGGTAATCAGTGTGAGCGAAAAGCCAATTGCAGCTCTTTGCTGACAACCCCTACTATCCTGTGCTTTCATTTCCCCCAGAATATACTTACAAGAATGCATGCCTATAAGCAAGCACATACCAAGGCTGTCATTCAGCAGAATTAACTTCAAGTAATTAGTATTTGGCATCACAATTAGACACCCCAAGTTTCATCTGACTGGCAACAGCCATAATACAGCACTAATCAGTTCAGTTTCTTCATGAAAAAAAAATTAGATTCAGTTTTAGATGCTTTATTATGCGTTCATTCACAGTTCCCAGTGAACTTCTAAATAAAGGACAGATATGATATTACCTATAGCATCATTCATGATCAGCCCTGCACTATATCTACTATTGCCAATATTAAATTTATGTACTATTTTAAAAGTATTATTTTCCCTACAAAGGCACATATCTGAGCTCACTGCTTATGGCAAACACCTATTTTAAGCTTCTGAAGTAGCAAGCATACTAGTTTGTTTTGTTTTCCACCATGACTGACATACACCCATCCATGAAAAGTAAACAAAAACAGTATTAGTGTTTTTTCAAAATTGATTTCACAGTATATTTAGGATCGAGGAATGTCACCACCAACCACCATGCTGCAACACGTGAACTTTGTGCTTATTAAACTATGTGGGTTTTGTCTACAATTAATACCTTCATTTTGCCATTGCAGGGAAGACTGCCTAAGGGGAAACAAGGCAAGCTACGCACATCCAACTAAGCTCAGGCAATCAGCCACAAGAAAGCTCGTCAAGAACAGAAACCTCATTTTATTGTAAAAATGTATTTATTTATTTATTTATTAAAGTGCAACAACTTCAGCTCCCTGTAGAAGCTTCGGTCTGTAGTCACTAGAAGATAGCTTAACTGGATACTTTAATCCTTGGGATGTAAAAATATAAAGTCTCTTAATCTCAGTTACTTAATCCTAAAGGGACTTAAAATTCAATTCCTGCATATTATTTCTTCATAGAAAGTGACTGGTTTCTTTAATGATAAAAAGCTAAACAGTGCTTCAAAACTAATGGTTCAGCACAATTGGAAGATGTTTATAAAAAGCATCCCTGTGTAGGTAAAGACTAGAATAACAAACATATACAGGCAGTTCACCTCAGTAACACCCTACCTATTTCATGACTTAAGAAGGTCTGCTTAAGAAGTCCAGTAAGGAGCAACATTCCTTCACCAGATTTGTAATCTGTTTTATGCAGTAAGCCAAAGGGAGCCAACCTACACACACACACACACACACACACACACACACACACTTGAATGCCTGCTACAGCACAGCACATGCTGAGAGCTGTCGCCATCACCACTCACAGTATGCAAGACAAATAGGCAAACCAGAAAACCTGGGAAGATTCAGCAATGCAGATTTGCTTACAAGCCACTGAAAGGGATCAGACCAAACTGCACAAGTCTAGATGCAACTTCCAATACTGCACATTTGTGGAGCTTGAAATAGCAATTTTACTTTCAGTTTCTTCAAGTTAACCAGAAACAAGAACTACATCAGCATTTGGGAAAAACTCCTGACAATTCCATGGTATAGTGGAAGAAAAGGCAAAGAAGTCCTTCAGCAGAAGTAAAAATCTGACAAACTAAAACATGTTGCAGAATGAGTGCTATTTGGTATTTTGCTATTTACATTCAGGTTCACCAGCAGTAAGTAAATTAAGTTCCCTACATACTAATCCTGGGTTCTGCTCCCTCTGCTGATTTATTACCCAGAGGCCTAGTCATAAATCCATGCAGTAATTAAAAGAAACAGTTTCTCAGTGGGAGTAAATTCTATTTTTAATTATTGCCTTCTCTGAAATGCTGTTTTCAAGCAGCAATATTCAGATCTTGATTTTACTACCTGGTTATGTCCAGCGTCCTGCTTATGCAGACATGAACTTAAGAGATCTTTTCTCACTAATGAAGTAGATAATAATTTAATGAATGTAATCGGCCCATTCATTCTGTCAGTATTTCACACTTCATTTTTAAAGGACAAAATCTCTCACTTCAAACTGTCTGAGGGCTTCTTGAGATTCAACTTCTTCACAATTCATAAGCTACTTACACCAGGTTTCTAGATGAGTACACAGGTATTCCAGCTATTCATCGATGACGTGCAACCACATACCTGCAGTAGGCTCTGAACTGAAGATGATAAAGAAGTCTATCACTCGCGATGTGAAGTCAAAGGCTATTTGCTGGCTGCCATGAATAACAGAGATACTGTGCCGGTCACCATAACTAGCCCGGGGCATCCCCCCTTGGAATATAATGTAAGGAAGCCTTAAGAGAAAGATACAGCATATGCTGAAGTAAGAAGCAAGCACAACTTCAAAGACAAAGTCAAACTTTGACAAAAAAAAAAAACCCTACATCTTAAAAAGCTCCTCTGAAATGCTCTTATGGTAACATACACTATATCCTTTAAGTACTTCTTTCCAAAGCTAAGGACAAAGGAATATAACACAACCTTACCCATTCCTTGTTGTCTGCCAGTAGATCTTAGAGATGGCCTTGCACGGAAAAGGACCTATGAGAACAGAGCTAGTTACCATAATTGAAGAAGCGCATCCTCACTTCAGATGTCCTTTATTCTGCTTTACTTAGGTCAGTTCAGTGACCAAGAGAAGGAGAGTCACCTGAACTAGTAAACAAAACTTCCCCAGACCAAGCCACAACAGACAACAAGTCTGCTGGAACATGTGGATCACAGTTACTCCTCAGGAAAACAACGCTTAGATTCAGGGAAAGTTTTGAACTACGTTGCCGATGGCTAACAGAGTACAGAAGCTGATTAATGTTGAAAACACATTCTGGAAATTAAGTTAAAGATGATAGAGAGCTTCTAAAGCTTCTACACACTTAAAAAATGAGGTCATCCCTATTTTATGTGTTTTTTTGCAAACCAGAAGATCAACTCCTGTCAAACAGGACACTTGAACTAAAACAATGAGCTGAATCACCAACACCTTGTTCATAAAGAAAGAACATTCTTCAACACATTTGCTCTTCATGTTCAAGACTGACTCAGCAATGCAAAGGAGTTTAAAAATCCAAGAAACAGCTGGACTGAAATCAATTAGTCCAGGCTCACAACCCATTAAAACGGTAGTTCTGCCTTTTGCCATCAGGATAAAACACGAGGGACAGCCCATCGTGAATATCCCACGTAGGCTCTAAGTGAGCCCGAATGAATGTGCAACAACTAAATCTCACTTACTGACCATAAGGCACAAGATTTTCCAGAGGCAGAGACTGCCTGTCGTCATTAGATACTGGCCACTGGGTGTAACTTCCATCATAATGACAACTAATGAATTTACTGCCATCCCTCTGCCAGGAAAGGTTCTCCAGTTGCTGAAAAGAAATAGACAATGATGTACTCTCAAGTTAAGAGTAAGAAAAGGAGGGAGAGAGGGAAGGGGGGAAACAGGAGGGGAAAAGGGGAAATAAGCTTTGTCAGGCTCTTCCTACATCCACTTATCTTCAAGAGTGCCGTGAGAGGAGAGCGCTCTTCCTCCCGTAAGAACTACCTTTGGATTGGGTTAATACCTGGCTGCCCAGGAAACGGTGTGTCACTTTGTTATCCCGCCGGTCCCAGAGAACAATCAAGCCTCTGCTGTACCCAATCAGGATCTGGTCAGGGTTTTTAGGATGCTCCTGAAGGGCTTCTACCAATTCACATGATCGTCTGTTACAGTAATCTTCAGGTATCCTGCAGAAGAGAAAACAGAGGTTTATTTCTGGTATAACTCAGTACAAGTGTAGTAACAGTTGAAGTATAAGAAAGAAATTAAGCAATAAAAAGCAGTCAGTGGAGAATAAGTGTAATATTTTTGTAAATCCTTCAAGAAGCAGAAAAACCTTACATAAGGCCTATAACCAGGCCTGCCAAATCAGCCTGCCTGTATTCAGCATCTCCCTCCCTTCACTCAAAGCTTACAGTGAGTTTTGGGACTGGATCTGAAGATTGTAATGCATACAACTAACAGTGCACAAGGTTTGCAGATTAACTCCCAGTATGCACTGTACAGTCTGCTCATGTTCAGCACTCCCACAGTGACAGCACTATGGACAGACCAGGACTGAAATCAATACTTAACACACATCAGGACCAAAAATTACTTTCACAGAAGTCCTGCAGATTTGGAAAATGAATAATATAACAGCAAGGCCCCAGTATTTAATTGGGGGTGACATCTGAACAAAGGATGCCTGCTCATGGGATTCCACTTCCACACAGGAGCGCCTATCTGCTCGCTCACCACTGCAGCACAGCCTCAGAGGTTATGGTCCTGTCCTCCAGGACTCCAAAGGATGGCAGTTCCACCACGAAGATGTTGCCACTCTCCGTGCCAAGGTAAAGGACTTCCCGTGAGGAGTGGGGAAGGACAGCTGTTATCTGCGTGGCACTTGGCGGAGAGCTGGAGATGTAAAGTATCTAGTTAGCTACATGCAAGATGGTTACGTTTACCAAACTTGAGAGAACCAACAACTCAACTGGATGCTTATGAGTGCAATTTGTTTTATGGACAGAGATTTTGAGACAGGCATACTTTTTTGAAGGCAAATTCTAGTGTTAATGTAAATTATGTCAAACAACTTTTGACAAGCATGTGAACAAAGATCAGATGCCCTTTTACAGTGGTCTCTCTTATAAAGACGCCTCCAAAGGAGCTAAAAATAGCTTCCTCAAAATTGGAAAGATTAAATAAAGTCATACTGGTATTTAAGACTGATTTAACAGATGTATAGATGTGCTTCACCTTAAGATTTACAGTGCCCGTACACAAAGAAGTAGATATAGGACATCAAACTTAAAAACAGAATTTTTACCCAAAAACTCACACTTGACATTGGTACAATCTTAAAAGGTGGTCTCCTGAGCCCTAACCAACTCTTGCTGGTTTCTAAATGTGCCTCTCTAATGAGCTCACAGGAATCATAGAGTCTGTAAGATCAAGACAAACCCTAGCTAAAATAATAACAGTTTTCTTCCTTGCTAAACTACACATAGTTCAAAACCACTCCTGAAGATTACCCAGGTGGCCCTTTCAGTGTGAAGCGATGATCTTCCCACAGCTCAGATGCTCCACTGCGCTGCTTCAGGCTCCAGAGGTGCAAGCTGTTATCATCTAGTAATGTCACCAGCTGGCACTAAAATACCACACATTACCTTTTTTCAGAATCACAACATCAAATACAATACAGAAAATCTAATGATTAAGTTGCTGCTGTAAATAATTCCCTCTGCTAAAGCAGGATCAGGGCTTGCAGGTGGGCATATATATGTGTGGTGGGTATATATACACACGCATAGGGCTACATTCAGCTGCACTGCAGCAGCTCAGGAGGTTAACAGCAAGGCATTTGGAGGAAGACGAGAATTAGTCTAAAGGTTGAAAACCTTCATCTATAGGACAACAATGGCACAGGTTATCACTAAGGGAGAAGTTAGATTTTTGGAAAAAGACCAGCCTAGGATGAAAAGCTTAGCAAGGCAACTCCAAGTGTTAGTTCACCATCTTGCTCAGCATGGTTTGCAGCAACACATCCCAGCTTTGGGTGGGGCTGATACAGTTTACTACACCGCACTCCTTGCATTTTTCATGTTCAACTTCATTCTGGAGAGCTGTGTCAGAGTCCTTTCATGGGCCCCGCCCTGCTGGCTTTGTGTCCAAATTGAACATTTTGCCTGTTGAAGCCACACCTGGTACAACACTCCCCAGGAGAGTTTCAGGATGTACCTACCATTAGTTAAGCAAACAGACACCCAAAACCACTTCAAGAATTAAATCCCTCTCAGAACAGACTACTTGAGCTACACTGGGGACATCAGACAATAAAACACATCGCCAAGACACCAGTCTGACAGTCAAGGGAAGGGAAAGTGGTTAGTCAACCAGCAGCCATTTGGAAAACACTGCCTTTGCTAATTTTAGTTTATATCAATAGCTGTAAAGCAGTCTCCAAAGGCAAGATTCAATAATCAGAAACACATACAGGCAGCAAGCTTAATAGCTGGCTAGATCAGCAGTACTCAGCTGAACTGCTGAAAAGACTTAGATCAGCAGCAGTTCTGTTCTGCAAAATACCACTCAGTCCTACTAAAATTACAGGGGCTGCAAAAGGAACAGTTTTCATCTCTGCAGCAGATAACCTGAACTACTCTGGACTTAATACCATTCTTACCACCTCTACTTGAGATAAACAACTAAATTACAAATAATAAAGCTACTCTTAAGTTTTACCAAGCTTCTCCACAGCAACAATTACTGCTGAGAGCACAGAATACTGGAATAAGTGTTACAGACCAGCAGCAGCTGAATAAACTCAATTACAGGAGTTCAGTTACCAGCAATAAACTCAACACATATTTAATAAAAGCCTACAAAAGTCACAAGGGCACTGGAAATACACTCACCTGGTCAGGTATAAAGTGAATCTGCATTACAGTATTGTTTTCTTCATGTAAACCCACGAATTCCACCCCAGGAGCACCATATCTGAAGGCTTTGTTGAGGTTCTAAAGCATTTAGGAATATCCAGATCTGCAGTTACCTGATAAGAAGCATGCTAGCTAGCAAGATGAAGAGAGATCAGTTTGAAACCATGTTGTACTGGTCATGGTCTGGACTGCAAAAAAAGAAAATATGCCCCGTCCCTAGAGGTGTTCAAGGCCAGATTGGAAGGGGCCCTGGGCAGTCTGGTCTAGTCTGGTAATTGTGAAGGTTGGTGGCCCTGCATGTGGCATGGGGGTTGGAGATTCATGATCCTTGATGTCCCTTCCAACCCTGGCCATTCTGTGATTCTGTGAAAAAACATGCCTACTTTGATTTTATGTGCTTGTATGCTTAAAGGAGACTGCAGGAGAGCATGGAAGTTTACTTAATCCTTTGAGAATTTGCAGAAGAGGTGCCTGAACCCTGTTTTCTGAATCTTCTGGTTTTTTCTCCCTCGGAGATGTTTAATGGTTTCTCAGACACTACAGTACTGCTTGTTTGTAACCAAGAGACAGATGGCTACTGCTTGCATGCGAGTCCAGACTCTGAACACAAACAGCACCAGGAATGATTAAGCAGGTGGAGGGCATATCAACTTTTTCTTTCAGGGATGAGCAATCTGGCTGCTGTACAGCGTACCTTGCTGGCACTGCACCACAGGAATCACCTCCACGCCTTGCATATATGCAAAAAAATCAAAATGGACATCACTGCTTTAGTTAAAAAAGTCACCTTTTTCAGTGTTTAGGTCTAATGCCTATAGGGTCACAAATACAGGAAGCTGAATGCATTTCTGTCTTCAGATTTAACCTCTGAAATAAAATCACTTTAAAGAAAGAAAAAAAAAGCCTGCCCCAAATATTTAAACAATCTGGGAATTTACAATGTGAAGGATTGCTAAACTTGGGCTAAATGTAGTCTGACCTTCCACATAACAGAAGCAGAGCTTCTTCTAACATCAGCATCAAACTCAACTTCTGTTCGAGCAATAGTTCAGCTCTTGGCATTCTGATCAAACCAAAACTCAATTTAAACCTAGACAAACTGTTCCAATGTTCTGTAATCCATGTTTGCAAATTTATACATTGAGCAACTTATTATAAAGCCTTCACAGTTGTATATTCTCATGCTGCTAGAGAAACCTTGCTGAAATTGTTCAAAAGAATACAGTTTGATGGCTCCTGACCGCGTTCCAATGGCCATAAGGTGGAGAAATGGACTATAGCCCAATGCGCTGGGTTGATGGGGAAATCCATGTTCAACAGTCTAGCAAAGACAAAGAAAAATCATGATCAAAGAGCACGTCTCATGGGCATTGTTGTGTACAGATAAAAAAAACAAGTTAAATATGGCATAGCAGTCTGAAATACAGAAATTAAAAAGCAATACTCTGAAAACAATAATCCAAACAGCTCTTCATATTATTTGTAACTCTGTGTAAGCACAACTTAGTCAGCAGAATACACTTAACACCCCACATCAATTTTACCTCTGTAAGCCACCTGCTCAGCATAATTTCAAAGCCTAACACAACTACTTCCTACTGCAAAGTAAGCTCTACCTATTAAATTCTAAGAAAGTCAGTCTTCATGACCTTCTCTTATTGACTGACATCAAAAAATGGTGCAAAGCTATGATGAAGTACAGAATAAACACCAATGCTCACTATGAAAGCTAAATAGATTTGGGGGAAGTCAAGAAAACTACTGTGGCAGATATTCATTTTCTGAGGGTACCACAAAGAACGTCAGACTTCAACAAGAGCGGAAGCCTGCACTACTACCTCAGAGAAATTCATTTGGTAATTTAAAAAAAAAAAAAAGACACCAGTGTATTGCTTGATTGTAATGACTTCCACAAAGTATAATTTACATCGCATCAAAACTGAGACTTGAAGTGTGCCATATACATCACAGTTAGCAGAGGTGATGCATTTATACACTGTGGCAAAACGTTCTACCATACTTACAGGTTGCAGTCATTTGTAAGACCTCTCAGTCAGGCTTCTAGAAATATTCATGTACAGCTCTTGTCATTGACCACAGAAATCATGCATGTACAAGTGTTCAACAATGTACAGCTACATAAAGAAGGCTTTATGTGCCTGAAGATAAACAGAGCTGATTCCTAGAAAACACTTATCCTTATAATTCTACCTTTTGAGAAAATTCTTCTAAGCAAGCTGAGCAACTACAGGAAGGAACTGGTTACAAAACAGCCCAACAACCACACATAGAAAAAAGCGATAAGCAGAGAACCCTCCATTTACAGAAGTAGACACTTGTGCCTCACTCCCATCTTCATTACCATTATTTTGTTGAGATGAAGCTACCACATCACTTGGCATTATGGTTTACTCTGCATGGAAGGAACTGGAGTTTATTTCCTGCATAGTAATTTTCCAATTTAATCCTCTTCAGGAGTTAAAAAAAAAAAAATAAAGCCGGTTTCATTTTTGTGGTCATAGTATTAGCCTGAGGTGCTCCCAGCTGAAAGGCTGCTACAAAACAGTTTAAAGCCCTTTAACTGTTCCTGCTAAAAACACCGGTGTAGGAGGATAGCCTGATCCCAGTCTCCCAGACTGCTTAAATTCCGGCCATTCTGTTGTAATTTTTAAATCGTAAAATCAGACCTCCTTCCTTTCAATCATCAGGCTAACCCAGTTGGAGGTCATATTAGAAGATAAGCTATTTTAGAGCATAAAAAATTGGAAAGATTGGAATATTCCCTATATTTCCCCTTGCCAACTCATAATGCTTGGCAAAGCAGTAGCTTGTAAATTAACACTAGCACTAGTGGCACCAAGAGTACCAAATTTATTTCCTTTTGTTACAGGTTCATCTCTTGCCTTATTTATATACCACAAAGGCAACTTAGGTGTTAAATTTGTACTACCAAAAACAAATTTCAAGAAGTCAATTTTTCCTTAATGTCCCACTTTAAGTTGTGACTAACCAACCTCTGCCCATCTTTGCATACGAGACTTCCTAGTGGAGGCTTCATGAAATTCAGAACTGTAACTATGGATTTAGAATTAAAACAGAACAGTTTTCTAAATGAACATTTACAAAGAATTTCTCTGTTCTACGACAGCTAGTGAGTTAACATAGAAAAGTTCTCTAGTTGGCAAAGTTGTTGGAGTACGAAGTCATCACGTACAAGTCTCTGAAGAAAATTCAAACATGTTAACCACAAATAAGACAGAACAACAGACACCACTGCACACTCTCCCAAAAGAGCAAAGAATTTGGTAGGGAGAGATCAGTGTAATTTCACTGCTAGTTTTCATTTCAACCTCCTGATAGTCACTGTGCTGTCACACCACCAGCAGAACCAGGTGTTATTTTCAATGAAATGTCAATTTAGGAATTGCATTTAGTCTGAGATTACTTTCATCCAGGAACATGAGAATTACTACTAACCCTTCTTATAACAGAAAACCAAGACACAGACAATCCCATACTGCGTGTTAGGATGCTGTCAACACTAAACTTAGTATCGGCTTAATTATATCTTGGTTTTGATGTGCTATTTGTATACACATAATACAAATTAGTATAATCTTTAACTTTCAGATATTAGACCTATAAACAGTTCTGTTACACAGTTCAATCATTCAGTCTTACTAATAGGATGATAATTTTTTGCCCAGAGTTTCTTTTAAAAGAAGATTTGAAGAAACCTTCCTTCCAAGCCTGTTGACAAATTTGCAAAAGCTGCAGTGACTATTCATCAAAGAGAAAAGTGCTAGTAACGAGGCCATGGCAGAAAAGTGCCATATGCAAGAGCACAGAAAGAGAGGATCACTAACAGCCATAGCCTGTTATTTTAGGCTTTTCAGAAGGCACAGATGGGGTAGGAGGGGTGGCGGAGTTGCCCTCTATGTTAGGAAGTAAACAGATTGTGAAGAGCTGTGTCTGAGGAACAGCCACGATCAGATCGAAAGCTTGTTGGTAAAAATTAAGAATCAGTCCAGTAAAGGGCATATTGTGGTTGGGGTCTGCTACAGGCCACCTGATCAGGAGGAGCCTGTTGATGAGGCCTTCTTGCTTCAGCTGCAGGAGGTGTTGCACTCATCCTGATGGGGGATTTCAACCACCCGGATATTTGCTGGGATAGCGGCTCGGCTGGAGGCAGACAGTCCAGGAGATTCCTGAAGTCTGTCAAGGACATCTTCTTGGCCCAGATAGTAGATGGACCAACCCGAGGTGAAGCCTTACTGGACTTGGCGCTCACTAATGATGAGAGCATTAGAGAAGTTACGACTGGAGGCAGCTTGGGCTGTAGTGACCATACCTTGATGGAGTTTGTGATCCTAAAGAATGCAGGCCAGGCAAAATGCAGTCAGTACTCTGTGCCTTAGGAGAGCAAAATTCCAGCTGCTGGGAACTGGGATTGTTTAGCTCAGAGAAGAGAATGCTCCAGGGAGAGCTCATTGTGGCTTTCCAGTACTTGAAAGTAGTGTATAAACAGGAGGGAAAATGGCTGTTTATGAGCGTGGATAGTGATAGGACAAGGGGGAATGGTCTTAAACTGAGACAGGGGAGGTTTAGGTTAGATATTAGGAGGAATTTTTTCACACAGAGAGTGGTAACACTGGAACAAGTTGCCCAAGGAGCTTGTGGATGCCCCATCCCTGGAGGCATTCAAGGCCAGGCTGGATTTGCCACTGGGCAGCCTGGTCTAGTGGCTGGTGACACTGCACTTAGCAGGGGGGTTGAAACTGGATGATCACTGTGGGCCTTTTCAACCCAGGCCATTCTATGATTCTATGATTTTACTCCATAAGCAATTGTGCAACCACACTAATGGTTTTTGGTAGCCTAGAATCTTCAGTCAAGCTGCCCATAAGACAGAATGGCTTCTAGGCTGTCTATGACACCACAAAGGCCAGGCATTCACATTCACTGTACTTATTAATTCAGACCTTTTTCTTGCACTTATTTAAAATCCAGGATCTGTTTTTTTTCTTTGCTAAATCTCATCAAGCCAACTGTTTGGCTAGCCTCATTCTCTAGTCTCAATGCAGCTTTCATCAGTGAACCCTTTCACCTGCTCAGCAGGTAAACGATGAACTCAGCAAGGGGAGTGGGGGGGATATGGGGACGACACAGAGAGGTTACAAAGGAGCCTTTCAGTGGAACTGAAATGAGAAACCAGAGTGGCAAAGCATGCCCGTCTTTTCAAGAGGGCCTTTGTTTCTCTGAGGAGCTTTCATTTTCATTTTTCTCAAGCTATAGATTTGCCAGACTCAGTAAGCCTAGTGTCAGCAGCATTAACTAACAGAAAAGCTAGTGTCAGTCATCATATTTACTGCAGGAAAAACGCAGACAAGCTTAACAGTTGTTCCTAGCCCACTCTAAAGCTGTGCCACTGAAATTCAGTGCCATTTTCCTCAATTCATTTCTATCAGATTGTTTTGTGACAAAACAGAGACAAACCAACTACAGGCAATACATGCACCGTACATTTATTAAAATGTTGTTTGAATCACAGAATCACCAACCTTCCACAGAAGGTTGGAAAAGACCTATAGGGTCATGCAGTCCAACCACCATCAACAGTTCTCACTAAATGTCCCTCAACACAACGTCCAAACGTTCCTTGAACACCAAGGTCGGTGTCTCCACCACTTTCCTGGTGGTGACTCCACCACCTCCCTGGGCAGCCCGTTCCAGTGCCTGATTGCTCTTTCAGAGAAGTACTATTTCCTAACATCCAGCCTGAATCTCCCTTGGCGCAGCTTGAAGCCATTCCCTCTAGTCCTATCACTTGTTACACGAGAGAAGAGGCCGACCCCCAGCTCTCTAGAACCTCCTTTCAAGTAGTTATAGAAAGCAGTAAGGTCTCCCCTGAGCCTCCTGTTCTCCACATTGAACAATCCCAGCTCCTTCAGCCGCTCCTCACAAGGCCTGTGCTCCAGACCCCTCACCAGCTTTGTTGCCATAAGAAATATTTTTTCACTGAAGAAACAGTGAAGCCAGTATGTGTTAAATCTACTTTGCATAAACAGTAATTCAGTATTTAAGGTAAGCTATCCATCACCTCCATTAGCAAAGAGTTGAGAAGACTGAAAATAAGAGGGAAAAAATAAAGCCACAAATTAAATACAGTGTTCACAGTTTGGTAGCATTCAACTGTAAGATAGGCTGTTTGTTTCACCTGTGTTACCCACCATCCAGCCTGATGGCGTCAGCCTAGACGTGCCTGTTCTGTGGGGCTTGGACTTAGCCAAAGGCACCCAAGTACTACTTCTAAAAGCAGGACAAACTTAAAGAATTAGACTGCCAAGCATTCATACAGTATTCTTCATTCTATCCACTAAGCTAAAAACAGACTCTTGCAACAGGTATACAGAAGTATGGGAAGTTCTCAGTCATACAGAAAAACATATGCAAAGCTAAGTGACTAGAAGAACTTAGGAAGGTGTTTCTTGAAACAAACACAACTTTACTGAGAATTTAAAGAGCTAATCCAGTACCCAGTCAGTCCTTTAAAACTATTTCAACTACCTCCTGTATGGAACAGATATAAGAAAGAAGCTGTAAAAGATCATAGATGTCAAAACTTGAGGGAGTGAAACTAAGAAAGCCACGACTGCCCTAAAAATCATCAAACACTGATTAAAAATAACCAAATAAATAAATCCATTACTAGGTCAGTATGGCCAAGCAGAGTCCACAGCACACATGGCATTATATGGTCATATTCAACTTCTGTATAAGCAATAAAATTAGAGCAGGAATCCCTAGTACTTTTAAGGGACAAATCAACTATGGAGTCCCTACCACCACAGGCAGTCACACTGAAGAGGTGTAAATATGCTATGCGGTTTCTCTAATTAGCAACTTCACAGTCCAATCAAATATTTCCCAAGCAGATTCTTAACAAGAAGCGTTTCAAAGGCCTCAAATAGTAAGCGTTAACATAAAACTTGCTTACCAGCTCACTGCTTTTATAGCGTATTAAACAAGAATGTAACATTTTTGTCACCTTGAAGTCACAACCTTCAACGGGTCAGAACTGAGACCTGACTTGCCCAAATTTTCTTAGTCCATCCAGCTACAAGCAGACACTTATTGTATCAAAGGGCAGATGTTTAAAGGATTCTTCATCTTTGGAAATACTGAAATGGGACACAAGACTTGGAAAACTCTATGTAAGAAAAAGGTATAATGTAAAAGCCTCTGGAGGTAATATGAAAGCATTGGTCCATCCTTCCAAGTCTTGTCATAAAAGAGCAAGTTTGCTTGGCTTAGAAGTGCAAAATGCATTTTGTAAAGCCTTTAATTGCAAGGTTGCAATGAATAAATCACTAGGAAGTTTCCAAAGTAGTCACCCCCCTAGAAACAAGATGTCATTTTTACCTTCAGGACTGAATCAAATGGAGTCTCAAATTCTGATGCCAGGCTCAAACATATCTGGAATTTTCCCTTTGCTGCAAAAGTTTGTTCTTTCAAAGATGTCCTGTTTTGCATCACCCAAATTAGTCTAACTCTGGGAAGTTGAGCTTAGCCAAACATTCCCATAAGAAAAAGGCTTATTAAGGAAGAGACGTCTTTGAAAAAAAAAAAAAAAAAAAACAAAAAAAAAAAAAAACAGTTTTTTTTCCCCCCATCTTACATACAATTTTATATGCTTTTAAGCAGTTCTGACCTATCCCTGAGATCCCTGAGTCTTCTGAAGCAGATGGTGCATTCATCTAAATGCAAACAACTCAACACTGAAGTTACATCCACTGAAGTTTCTACTGCATCTGCACAAGCATTTCCTCATAGAAGCAAGGAGAAAATGTGCATGCAAGTAATGTTTTGGTACCAGATTGTATTAAAACATTTATCTCCAAGCTTCCAAATTTCCACTTTAATGAATCAAAGAGATTATTTCATATGCTGACGTCATTCATCCATTACAGTTTTCAGAAAAACTCCATTTAAACTTTAGAAATTCAAAGCCTACAAATATATTTCTAATACCCAACAAAGGCTTTTGTAAGCAACCATTAGCCTAGAAGCGAATTCATATTAAGTTTTTACAAGGTTAAATGCACTACATGTTCCTGTCCAGAACTCAGAACGCATACAGTGCTGGATACCCAGCACAGCCATTGCTGGTTCCTCTTCTTAAAGAGAAGGCAAAAAAATTACAATACAAAATCAGACTAAGATAATAGTGAATTAATTATTGTTAATTATTCATGGTCACTGTACTAGGTACTCCCACATCTCTATCAAATACTTAAATTGCATTTAAAAAAAGAAGTACACTTATAACCCCAAGTATAATCACAGCCAAAGAACTGTGGCTTCAGCTGCATCACAACCTGAATCTCACCTGTCTACCTTAAGAAAAATATTTACTTTTATAATGGTACTGCAAAGACTAGTTATAATGTAAACTGTCACAGCACATAGCAGGACAAAGTGCTGAACACTCAGAGTAAAGGAAAGTTGCAGCAAAGATCTCTTCTTCCAGCAAGTGCCACTCAGCTGCAAGACAGCATCATTTTGCTTAAAAAAAAAAAAAAAAAAAAAAAGCCAGAATTGAGAACACACTCATAAGCATAAAGAAAACTAGTCAGGTTCAGCAGAGGGAAAAAAAAACCATGAAGATACAATACAGAAAACTAAAACAAACCACTTCTCCTAAATTTAAACTTTCCTACCCACACTCAAGTAGTTTTTCCCTCCCTTCACACTGTCCAATGGCTCTGGATCAATTTGCTTTGTACACATCTCTTGAAGTTCAAGGATAGCACTGTACCTTGTTAAACTGGAAGAGTTCGCGCTTGAGCCTCTCTCTTACTGGATCATGTCCAGGTCTTAAGAACCTTCTCATTGTCCCCGCTTGCACCAAAAATCCTAACAAGCAAACAAATAAAAGACACATAAATAAAAGCAGCTTGAGAAAATAAGCAAGCAGAAGCAGGTTATTTTGGTTCAGCATTTAAAACAAATCAGCCTGAGCAGGATGAGAAAACACAGCTATAGAGTAACTAACACCTGATAGCACTGCAGAACTTCATCTATAGAGGCAGGGCTTCCTTACCCAATGCCAATCTCACATAGCTGAAAGAAGTATAGATGAACCAATGGGATTTCAGAAGATTTTATACTGCCATTTTGTGATCACTTCAGCCAGCTTTATCCAAAGAGCCAAGCAAAACTGCAGCAGTTGCTTAAACATTTAGACGAACCTATCTGAAGATCAGCTCCCAGGCTCATAGCATTATTGACTAGAATCAGTTTTCACCCCAGGTAACCCCCTGGCTACTGAGCTAAGAAGAAAAAGAAACATTTTCAGCCCACTCCATGGGTATGGCAGAAAGGGCACAGAGCTGCCTGCCGGGTAGCAGCATTAATTATTAACCTGCCTTTTGTATCAAGACTAACTTCCCTGCTGAAGGTGGGGGCAGGGGAAAGAAATCTTGCACCTGCAGCCCAATGTGCAGTTAGAAGCAGAAGACTTTTGGTTCATCTCATTGCCTTGCCTCTCACAACTGCAGAAGCAAGGAAAATTAGGCAGACTGACCTGCAGTCTAGCAGTCATGCAGTTGGTACCAGCTTACAGCCTCATACTCTGTGCAGCTCAGGAGATCCTTTGTCACATCTCTCCTCTACATTTGTGCTAAGCTCTACCAAGTCAAGAGCAAAAGTTTGAATCACATCCTGACAACTTATTACGTAGGTAGGACCACCATTCCCACATCTTTCATAGAATCATAGAATTGTTTGCGTTGGAAGGGACCTGTGAAGGCCTTCTGGTCTGCATCCCGCCAGCAACAGACAGGGACACCTATAGTTCAGTCACAGAGCCCTGCCTAGCCTGACTTCGATTATGTCCAGGATGGGGCACCCACCAGCTCTCTGGGCAATCTATTCCAGTTTCATAAGTTCCAGTGCTCAGACAGCTCAGCTTTTCACAAAAACAGATGCTGGACACTCCAGTCAGTATTTCTTTAATTCATTGGGTAGGAAATTACAGTAATATTGCAGCTACTCTGCACACAACTAACACGTACATGGTGAGAGCCAGAACTTTTTAAAAGCAGTGAGAAATCAGTACAGACATCCTACAGTAAGCCACGTCTGAGAAGATGCAAGCACATAAGGCAGGGAGGAGGGGTACAAGGCTAGTATCAGAAGAGGCTGAGAAGGACCAGGATCACTCATGGTACCACCAGAGCAACACAGGACCGTGGACCTTTGATTCAAGCAGAGGTGCTGGATGGGTAACAGAGAATCCAGCTTTCTTGGCCTGTCAGCATAGAATCCGGCAAACAAGGTGCCTGGCTATCTGTGTATTTCTACCAATAATAGCTTAATGGCTAATGACTTAATCAGCCATCCACTACTGAGGGCTTGAATTGCTTTTTCAAATGGCTTTTAACAAGGCCTTACCAACCCTGAAGAACATACAGGGAGAAAAATTACAGAGCACTCTCTAGCCATACCCCTTCAGAAAGACCCCAAGCTAGAAGCCATGTTGTTTTGTTGGATTATTCCTTTTTTGCCTTCCCTATCCACTCTCTAAAATCTCCAGGTACTTGCACGGTGCTGTCCAGAGCTCACTGAGGAGACTGATGCACAGTCCCCTTTCAGAGGGGATCACATCAGCACTAGGAAACAAGCAGGGTCACTTCACCTCCACAGGCATCTCCACTCTGCACTGAGAAGGGTGGTTCTTAGCTAGGCAGCTGTAGGCATCTGTCTTGGTGAACGGTGTGATTAACAGTAGCTGGAATGAAGAATGTGCACAGGAACACCTATAGTAGGGAATCCTTTCAAAGAGAGGAAGAAATGTGTGGTTTACTTGGGAAGTATATCTTCCTACAATGATTTAGGTAGCTGAACTGAAATTTCAAGGTTTGTATCAGACCATGAGTCGTCTGTAAAGACCTTTCACCAGGTGGATGTTCCAGAAAGAGAGGGACATCTTCACACAGGACTATGTTTGCTGTAAGCTAGCAAAAGCTACAGCACAGCAGCAAGCTACTGTGTTAGGCAAGGAGAGCAAATCACACCTATGTGTAACACACAGCTTGCCCCTAGCCAGACAAGGAAAGTGCCAGAAACACACCCTTTCCCACTGTCAATCAATGTCCCAGACCTGTTAAACTAGGCAAACCTACAGAAAAACTGCTAATTATGCTTCTGACTTTAGGAAAGAGACCTCCTTAGCTATGACAGCAGATGAACTTACAATTAGCAGCAACATAAAAAGAAGAGTGGGCTTGATTTGAGAGTCACTATTTTGTATTTAACACTCTGGTAGAATGTTTTATCATGAAATATTAACTGCAACTAGAAGCATGCTGTTTTAACTTGCTTATGCAAGAGATATAGTATACATGCTCCAGCCCACAACAACTTGCTCAACTGGCTAAGGAGCATAGTAGTTCATAGAACAAAACAGTAACTCACTTGGAGAAAACGTCATCCTGGCAAGATGATGTGTTCATTACAAGTCAGCATCCATTGCTTGTATCAGGAATTCATGCCTGACCAAAGAACTTCTGAGCGTCACAGTATGAGAGGAGATGAGAAGAAAAGTAGTTTTGAGCAATGGCTGGGAAGGAACAGCTAAGAGAAATACATGCACTGTAGCACAGGTTGACAAGGCTCTTGTCAATAAGGAGAATCTTCCTTTTATATAATAAATACTTCTTCTACTTCTTCTGATTTTGGTAAAAACAAAAAGATTGCACAGTTGGTATAATCTTATCTTCCAGATGCACATTTACATATTAGCAGACCAGTTTCTCTCCCACACACCTTTCTTGTCTTACATAAAGTTGCAGTTCCATTTGATCTGCGGTTATCTGCCAGCCAGCATTTACAGTCATACAGTAGCCATTGTGGCTACCAGTAGCTGGAGAGGAATTCTCCAGTAGCCTCTGAAGCCATGCCAGGTCTGCATGTTCTTATTTTTCCAGGAAAACAATTCTTTAGGCTTTCAAAATTAGCCTCTTAACCAGAAACTATATGCAACATTATCTTTTAAGAAGTATCGAGGTCAGTCTGTTTATAGGCAACAATAGCCCAAAGCTGAGTCAGTCCCAGTTTTGCTCACACTGAGTACATAGACACCTGACAGCAAAGCTCAAAGCATGCTGCACATTGAGCTCGTTCAGCTCTGTTAGTATGCTTGGCTAAACGCGGTGAGGTACTGATCTCCACAGATCAAGCCACAAAACAAATACTCTCCCCTATTCACACAGAAAAGCAAAAAGAGATGCTAGAGTTAGTGTTAATACAAATTGCAAGATGATCCTGATGCCAATAACAATCTGAGAGTTAACAATGAAACCAGACTTCATTCCGGCTTCTTTGCTTAGCTCAGTTCACTTCAGACACTGAGATTTATTGCAAGTATACATAGCAGGTCCCATGGCAGACCCATACTCAACAATGAAAATGTCCTAGGAAAAGCAGTAACTGTTACTCGCTGCTGTGTGTTAACATACTCAGAGCTCTACATTTTGCTTTGTCTTCATTGCTTCAGCATGTGGCCATGTGTCTTGCTGCCCATGCACAGCTTGCTGAAACACTCTGAATTTTCTCAGCCAACTAGGCTGAGAGAATCACTTTTTGTAGAAGTCTTTTGCAATTTTTGCTCTCATTCTATTATGACAGTGAAAGATTCACCCACAAGAATAAGACTGACGCTCTAAATTCCAATCACACAAGCTAATCCAGTCTTACAAGACGAGGAGCCCAGGTCAGAAGTTTTTCATATACAGTATTAAAGGTGGATATGGTCCCAAGTTAAGCCATACTTGTAATAAGTACTTTGTTCAGGTAAGAGAGAGTTGCAAATTACTGTCTGTTAACCTCCTCGATGGCCTTTACTCAATTTGAACCAGTCCAACATCTTTCTCTAAAAGGAATCAAACACCTCAAGTACTGTTGAATCTTGCCATGCCTTAGGTTTCCTGCTTTTTTTTTCCTTTCCTCCTCCACCACTCTTTCCTGCTTACAAATCCTTAAAGAGAGAACTCCTACCTACACATTTGATAATACTTCATAAGCCCAGCTAAAATAAGAGTCCTTATCAAAAAGCTCTGTTTGAACTACAAGCAAACAGTAACCACCAGAGCCTTGTCTCATCTTGGCCGCCTCCTTGCCCTCAGAAATGTTAAAAACAGTAATAAAACAAAGGCTGGATCAATTTCACAGGAAAAAGCTGTTCCTTAGTACCAGTTGTACTGGAATTAACAAAGTCAGCATTATTTAAATATTAGCATTAAATTTATTGATTCCAGAAAGCCATTAGACTTATCAGACATCAATTTCTATGAAATTAAAAGTTTTAGATTGAAATCAATGATACAATCCCTATTATTTAATTGGGCTGTCACTGTGAAGTTAATCTCTATAACCTCGCTTGGCTATGACACACTATCAAGACATAGAATCATAGAATCACGTGATTGGAAACAACCTACAAGATCATCTAGTCCAACCGTCTCCTCATCACCATTGTCACCACCAGCACTAAACCACATCACGCAGCTCCTCATCCAGACGCCTCTTGAACACTGCCAGGGACGGCGACTCCACCACCTCTCTGGGCAGCCATTCCAGTGCCTGACCACTCTGAGAGAAAAAGTTCTTCCTTATGTCTAATCTAAACCTCCTCTAATACAACTTGCGGCCATTACCCCGTGTCCTGCTCGTTACCTGGGAGAAGAGGCCAAATCCCTCTTCACCACAACCTCCCTTCAGGAGGTTGTAGAGTGCATATATTGAAATATAAAACACAAGCCAAGCAGAATAGATAAAGCAAGTGAAAGAGCAGTTGCAGTTGGTAGAAAGCTTAGAAGCACAAGATACGCTCTCCTCTCCCCAGAATCAGGCTTCTCCAAGATGCTTTGACAGCATTATTTCTACATCTGAGACCCATACATAAACCTCCCTCGCACAACATAAGTGCTGATAACTGCTAGCACCCCAGCATTTGCAGCTTTATAGAAACAGGGGAGTAACCAGATGCAACTTGCATACAGTCGTCAGGCAGCAGAGAGGTAAACTGAAAGATCCTCCTGCAAAAAGGATTTATTTTTGTGAACCTAGAGTTAAGTGAACAACTGAACAGACTGTGCAAGTAGCTATCCTCCCAAAACAGAGAGAACATTAGTAAGAATTGGATGGATTCTCCAATAACCCTTCTAAAATAACTGAGAAACAAACATACAAATCAGAGAAGTTCGTGTACTCTCACAGCTTTGTATTCAGTTACCAGAGAACTCCCATTTGCAATCAATTTACTAACTGTGCATATCTCCTGTGTCATTATGGTTCCTATTGTGTTCTCCTTGTCATGGGAGCATGAAACTGCTGTAGAAGAACAAAGTCTTTGCACTGGACAACATCATTGCACATCATGCAAAACTCTTCTGTCTGCTACTAATAGGCATGATTCAGATGGCTTGTAGTTTTGAAACAGCACCTTACATGCCAAACATAGTGGGTCAGTAGAGCAAGCCACAAAAGTTCTTTGTAAAGCAACACAGAACATCTAGCAAGAAGAAACTTTCTGATGATCAATTGTTTTTTCCACAGAATTTCTGCACAGAAATAAAACTTCCAGTTACTGCCAGCTCCCCCTTCAATAAACCACTTTAAATGAAGATCAAGTTCCTAGCAGCATCACGCACTCTTACTGGCGTGTACTAACCACACTACTTCCATGTGTTTAAATCCTCTAACATCTCTCAAGCCAAAACATTCTTGAGGAAAAATACCCACCGCAGTCCCATACATAGTTTAACATACTAATTACAATATTGTACCAGAAGATACAAGTTTCTCTGAACAGATTTAACTCCTCCAATAGTTTTCTTCAGCAAGGAGTTGGAGCAGATGCAATCTGTACAAAACCAAGTAAAAAATGATGTTCTTGAGCACCGTCCTACAAAAATGTTTGAGAATTCTTTTCCCGTTTCCTTACCACAAACTGAATGGAGCATGTCAAGCTATACAGATTGCCTTTGCCCCCTCCATCAGCCTGGCTGCCTTTACAAGCGATGTGCCAGCATGCACAGGAAAAGCCTTGGGATGCAGCACAGCTTTGCATTCTGCTTGCCAGAAGTCCCAGCTTCCCAAACCAAAGGTAAAAGCAGTAGTCAGCCTGCTTTGAGCATAGATTCACCTGGGACTTGGTACAGCAAGATATTCCAGTTGACTGAAGCACCCTCAGAGGAATACAAAATGCAGCTTTCCTATCAAGTAAAACATCACAATGGACAATTTTCATTATCCTAGACAAGATCTCATTGTTATCCTCATCTAAGCATAAAGCTCTGTGTCCCAGCAGAAATACAGACCCTTGAGCCCACTTCAACTGTTCTGCTCCACTAACACCACTATGCATAAACACACAAAACTTTCCCCAAAGCCAAGGCTAAGCCTCTCCTCCAAGAGACAAGATGTCAGCACCCACTTTGTTCCACTGCCACAACTGCAGGTAACCTGAGACAAAGCCAAACAACTCATCTCATCTCACTACCTCGTCTCACCTGCTCCAGGCTGGTTAGAAGCAGCACAACCCCTCACCCAGCAAGCTCTTTAGGGAAGAAAATACAAAGTAATACAATCTATATAATATTGAAAAGGTAGTAATTGAACACCCCAAAGCATGCATGACAATTCTAATTTGTTGCTTAACCTCAGAGGAGCTGCAGCATTAAGAGTACCACAAAAGAGGGCTGCAGCCACATTCCTTCTCGCTGCAGGCTGAGGTTCAGGTCGCAGCAGCAGCACGGAACCAACGAGGAGCACTGTAAGGGGTCATAGCTTTTGTAGGGGACAGCTTTCCCAGCGTGGCCAGGCATCAGCAACTGCTTGGCCCACAACCCACTCGCGGTAAGGGCTAGGACAGGAAGTTTAGAGTAAGCTGCCACAGCAACTACCTCAAGAAAGTCCCAGAACGTAAAGCTCCCAGTCCCTCTGGTAGCATTTCCCAGCTGCACGCTCAGTCCAGAGTAAACATAATAAATCAAACTCGACAAGCAAGAAAAAAAAAAAAGCTACAAGCCCAACAGCCCACTAGTGTCTGAACTTTCACGGGCAAGCTGAGCCCATGTCCTGCGCAAAGGGGACTCCCAGCGCAGGGGACGCGTACGCCGAGAGCACCTGCCGGTCCCGCCGGAAAGGTTCCGGAGCAAAGCCCGCAGGGCACCGCGGTGCCTGGGTGGGGCCGCGGTCACAGGCTCTGCTACCGGCCCAGCCCTCCGAGAGACCCCTCCCGCAACCGGACCCCACGCGGGAAGCCGAAGCCCGGCCCGGGTAGCCCATCCGCCGCGCTCACCTGCGGGGGGGGAAGGGTGAAAGGGGGACCCGGGCCGAGCCGAGCCGCCCTGGCCTCGCTTCGCTCCGCGCTCGCTCCCCCTCCTCTGCGCGGCGGCGGCCTCACTGGGCACCTCTGGGAGGGGTGCGGCGGGGCGGGACCTCGCGTGCAAACCGCGCTCCGGGGGCGGAGCTCCGCCTGTAAGTTACGCCCCTCCAGGGGGAGCTGTGCATGCAAATCGCCGGATCTGCGGCCTCTTCCCTCTTCCATCCGCCGCGAGCATGGCTGTCATAGAACATCTCCAGTAATATCACAGAATCACAAGGTTTTCCTTATGTTTAAATAACCAGTTCAGCTCTCAGCCTGCTTCGAGCCAATCGGAAAGCAGCTTCTGCAGACAGCAGACACTGCCCTATGGATGGTCCCTGCTCCTCCCTCCCTTCCCCGTTCACAAGCGGTACCCCCAGTGGGCTCAGATAGGTGCGGACATGTGTGGAGAGAGGAACAAGCCAGAGCCAGGAAAGCCTATTTCACACTGCCTCTGTCCCTCTTCTCTCTGCTCTGCTTATCAGCGAGCCCTGCACAGGGCAGCAACACAGGACAAAGCCAGGGGAAGACTCCAACCCATAATGAGCTGCAAAAGTGAAAGAAATGGGAAGACTTAACAGGAATTTGAAGCCTTAGTTGGATAGAGCAACAGAACTGCTGCTATCTTGTTACACAACTCTACTGCTGACAGTGTCTCCTATTACAAGGAGCTCGGCAACAAATGACTAGTTATGTGACAGTGTAATAGCAGTTGGAAGTCTGCAACCATGAAAAGTTAATTACCTTTGATAAGGGCCAACCGTCAGTATTTCAGCCCAGCTTCTAAAGGTGAAGGCTTTAAATTAAACTATTTGTTTCCATGATCACCTTGCAGCATCCTGTCAATCCACACCATGGGCCAAAATGAAGCAGTTGGTATCAGTCTGCATTGTAATCCCAACCAGGTAAAGACACTGTCAGATGTTGTTGTGGCGCTGCGCATGGTAGCCACAGTTTCTCAATCCTCCCTGCAGTGACTATTAAGTTGTAATTGTTTTGTGCTGAATCAGGCACTCTCTGCCCCAGTGAAACTCTAGGCTCTTGAAAATACATGGCTCTTGTAGAGTTCCTCAGTGCAATTCCATTTTGGCATAAGCAGATGGGACTGACTGAAATCAACATGAATGAGTTTGACCTAATTCCAGGACAAACAAGAGCCCTATGTCAGACTGGAACTCTCCTGTGCCTGTTCTTAGAAATTCTCTTCCCACTACCTTTTAATCTGCAAACTGGTCTGGGTGAATGCTGAAGGCACAGTCTGGAACTGCCAACTGCCCCAGCTTCTAAGGAGGACTACTAAAGCAAAGGCACAGCCTCCAGACAGAGAAGAGGAGGAGTTTGTGGAGGACAAGCTCTCAGACCCTTACCTTAGCAAAGTCCTGCTGAATTCCAGCATCTGGTAACACAAGTGTGTTAATGGCACAGGAACAAGCACAGTGCTTGCAGCAGATTGCTGCTACTCTGGGCTACAGTACTTACGACCGCACAGGAGGAAGATCATAAGGTGTTGTGTGCCAACAGGAACTGCATGGGGAAGCAGGCTCCTCCAGGCTCTGAGTCACACTGCCCTCCTAGGAACAAGGAAGTGGGATCCAAACACAGGCGTAGGAGTTACACAGCCTCAAGGTTACAGGACTATGAGCAGGCATTCACCCACTAGGAGCCCAGCAGTTTCCCCAAAGTATTTCTCTGTGTAACTCACATTTTGGGGTAAGTGAAGAAACAGACTAAGGAGCCTGCACTGTTGGAAAAGGTTCTTTATTGCTTAAACTTCTCCCCTCCTCCAAAAGGAACTAAAAAATTATTACATAAGATACACCTAAAACAGCTGCTATTACACTTGTAAAGAACCTAGATACTGAACACAGCTGGGCTCAGCACCCGCTAAGCAGACTTTCTGGCACCTGACACTGGTACTTTTGCATAGAGGCTAAAGCAAATATGGTACCTGGATATGATGGAGGAACGCTCACATAAGGCCTTGAAAGCAACAATGTCCTTGGTTTGGAGCACAACAGCCACAGGCCTGGAAGGCTCAGAAGGTATTTCTAACCTTCTTTCTCTACTCATGGATCTCTCACTTGATAAACACAGACAAGGATCCACAGCCAGAAAAGAGGACATCAGGTTAAAACAGGGGCTGCAGTGAAGCCATGCTAAGACTAACAGATCCAGCATGCCAATACTGGTGGTATAACTCTAATATGGCATAATGCTGTACAGACAAAATACATCTCAGTCCAACTGCAACAGGAGGAGGCTGGGCACCATCTGCAGTGTTCTGGGGCCTTCTGCAGTCTCTGAGTAATGAGATAGTGTGCAAGGTACTAAGTTTACAGCTCTCAAGTGCCTGAAAACTTTTATCAGAGTGGCTGAACTTTATGGCTGCTTCATTTTCAACTATTGGATAAGATTCTGATCTGTTGGAGCAACTGAATGACAGAGGCTCAGGACACCACCACCGATCTGATCAGCTTTTTCTGCCCTTGGCTGATGTCAGTGACTCCAATTGCTCAGCTGGCCTAGCATGGTGGTTCCTAAAACATAACAAGGGCTTTGCAGCAGTAGAGTGCTTTCTAATAGTCCACAGATCAGCCATGACACAGGAAAGGCAAACTAGTGGTCCAGAAGATGAGAAAGCTGGAGAACCAAAACCTTCAAGAACAAAGCAGTGTGTACTCTGGTCCAGAAATGCTCAGCTAAGCCATTGTTTTCAGTGCATTTTGGTGCCATGCATGAGCCAACTCCATTTGGGTGAAACCTCTAACAGCAAATACAGTGCTACCACCCAAAGTAACATCTGGTTACTACAGGCTCTATTTTGTGTAATATTTCATTAATCAAGAAAGCAAATCCTGAGTGAAGATCGTTCCTTCACCCCACACCATTTAAGTTAGTGTCTTCAGTAATTAGCATCAACTGGCAGCTTGAATTCCTTTAGCGAGTAGAAGGCAATTTCTCCATGGTCTGCCAGAGCAAAGACCACTGGGACGTCCCCACTCTGACAAGTGACCTGCTTCAAAGCCCGAAGGGATGGGACTTGCTCATCAAAGCTGTAGAGAGGAAAAACAGCCCATTGCTCTCACAGCAAGAATATATAAACAAATTTGTTCTGGTCAGAAAAAAAACAGCTCCTTCTGGTCTTCGGAGTTGTTAGTAAGCCTCTCCATCCCTTTCAAACAAAGCAGGAAGCTGCCAACCCTCAAAAAGGTGGTTGTAAGTCAGGAACTGGAAGCTGTCAAATCCTTTGCCAAAAACAAAAGCATCTGCACAATTCTCCACACTGTGCCTATGAGATGCAGCTCACAGGGCCGCTGGCAAGTTGCCAACCCAATGCAATCTTAACACCTTTGTGCTTGGAAGATCTTTAGGCTACTCAGATCAACACCTGACTAGCTTGTTTTTTTTTTTTCCTCCCTTCTTTTAATTCTACAGAGCTTGCTCATGAATGGAAGTGTTTACGCAGCAAGGATCATCCCACTTGCCAGTGACAGTCTTTCGTCAAACTGCACAACTGCGTTCCTTCCTGTCTACTACAGCTGCAAGGAGTGGAAAAGGGACAGTTTTAATATACCAAAATTAAGATACTAGATTGGGGACAGAACTCTGTACATACCTACAGAATTTAAATATTACATTCTGGATCCAGCAAGAAAGGGAAAGACCTATCTTCTGTTTGTACTGATTTTAAAGTTACACATGGCAAAGACTAAAATATTAAACTCATAGCCCTGGGCTAGCTCTGGGGAAGTGCACTGCTATAGAAAGCCTCAAGGATCAGCACTGGCTGAAGATTTAGCTACCTTAGAAAACTGAGCTAGCTCTATGCGAGTTTCACACACATTACTCATATAACTGTGGCCTGTGGCTTCTTATTCCTGACTCCAGTAACACTTACAAAAAGTAACAAACAGATGACCAGATACTGTGGGTTGGTTGAGTGCAAGAACTGCACCACAAAAAACAAGCAAAAAAAAAAAAACAAAACCAAAAAAAAAACCACACTTGAGTAGGATCATCCTCCTAAGGGATGAATTCTGATGAACTATAAAGCTCACAAAATCTTGGGTCATTCACAAATCATTAGGACTTACTGCAAACTTCAAATCACAGCATAAGACCCATGGATACCTTTGAACACACATCCTGACATACGGCTTCCCAGGGTTTGTCTTCTTAAATTTGGCCACAGCATCTGCTTGATACACGTTGAAGTCTATCTTGATACTCTCCAAGTCCTCTTGTAGCCTACAGAAGAAGGAAAACATGCACATACCTAAGGGTTTGAAGCACTGCAGGGTAAAGATGCTGCAGATAAAGAATGAATAAAAGCTCTAGAAGCCTAGCTAGTTTGAGCCCTTTGAAAGGCTTCTCTTCTCAAGGAACTGAACCCCGGGTTGTTGTAGTTACCTTCTAGATCTTCCACGTTCTGTAATCAGACCAGAGCAAGCTGCCACTTGCCTCTCATTGCAATTCCTTGCAAAAGGTACCATCAGCAGACACAAAGCAAAGAACTGCTTCATCCTACCAGAACAACACACTGCCAGTTCAGGCAGGAGCATAACCAGAAATCCCAGAGCCTAGGCTTTATGACCCTTGCAGCAGGGATGGCAGCACATTCCAGAGATAAGTTACAGGTAAAACCCAACCAAACCTCTTGAGGAGATCACCTGGCTGGGGTGCAGAAAGGGAAAAGTGAGAAAAAGAGAACAACCCCAACATTATAACCAGCCTGGAATGCCCCATCTCTGCTCCTGCAGCCCTATCCCTGACCCAGTGCTTCATAGAAATGCCAGCCACTCACTACAGGTGCAACAGAACCCCAGATAGCTCCTGAGCTGCTGCTGTGAGCATCTCACAGACCTCACAAGCAGGGACAGTCACAAGACAGCCCAGCCACAGACCCTACCAGCTACAGGCTGGCTGGGTACTAACCGGGAGGCTCCATCCAGTATGTGGGAGGGCTGCAGCACACTGATCTGCTGGCGGACTGCAGCTGGAGGGAGGAAGAACAGGAAAGAATCAGACCAGCTACTTCTGTCCCAGCGCAATCTAAGCACTCCACCACTCCCACCCACAAAAGTCTTCCTCCTCCAGTAATGGCTGGCAGCACTGTCACCAGAATCACCAGGGAATACTTCAGAAGACTTCCTCACCTCCTCCCAGCATGCAGCCCTGAACATCCTGCAAGTGCTTTGCAACTTGCTGGCCCTGATTGCTTAATAGTCCAGCATGAAGAACTGAAATACAGCAAGATAAGGAGAATGGATTGGAAGACCTCCCAAGGCCCTGTCATCCTGACATTTGAGTGGGCAACAGAAAATTACAGAAAGAGACAGAAATGCGAGATGATGAGCTTTCTTCTCTCTCCCCTATCCGTGCTCAGCTCATCTGTGCCTGCTTTGCCTAGGCCTTCAGAACAAGACTTTTCTTCTCAAAGCCCTACTCCCCTAAACTGATACTTAGTGTCTCCAGGTCACCCTTTTGCTGCTGCATAAACAAGCCTTCCACAGAGCACTGGCAGGCTGAGAGTATCTGTGTCCTTGGTAACCTCCCATAGTCCCTACCAAAAGAGGTAGCTTCCTCTGGCTGCAGAAGTGGTGTGACAGCTTGGCCCCACAGATGCGGTGGTCGTCTCCAAACTCTCTGCTGGCTCCTCCGTCTCAAAAGAGCTTTGTATTCCTGCCAATTGATGCAGCATCTCACCTCCCTGTCAGAATTGATACTGCTCTTGTACTTGCTTTCCTTTTCCTGCTGCTCCCTTTCCTTCTGTAACAGCTTCTCCTGTTTTTGGTTGATGCGTCTGCACCAAGATGCTGCATCAACCTCCCTCCCTGGCACATTTTCTGGCAGAAGCTTGTTGTCAGGTGAGGGCAGATGTATGCATGGCTGATCTGGGGCCACATTTGGCAAGAAGATTGTAGTAAAATCCCAGTGTGGCGCATGGGTGCCAGTGCTGTTCGCCTTCTGGTCTCCAGTTCCCAAACTCCAGGAGGGGCCTGGGACATTCTTTTTTCCTGTATCAAGAGGAACTGAGTTTGATGTGAAAGATTGCTCCTCTCCATTGCCAGCATCCAATTCCTTCAGCTGCTCTGACAATGGTTTATCATCCAAGGGAACACAACTGAATTCTCCACGGTCATGTCCACCTTTTTCACAGGTCCCTTCGGCTTTTGGAAGGTCCTCAGATACCTTTTGTTTCTTCTCACACAATCTGAAGACAGAAACAGCAGCATAAAAACCATCAAGGGTTAGTAGTGATATATTATTCCCTTTAAAACCTGCTTTCTCCATTGTAATAGCAAGAACACACTCTGCTGCACCGGAAGGAAAGATGGCAAGGGTGTCAGGACCTTCCAGACAGGTCTGCAAACCCCTGGCTACAACCTCATGTCTGGAAGGAAGGTGTTCGCTTAACAGAAGAAAAAACCCACAATCAAACAGGCCAAAACCAAACAGAGAATGCCAGAAGTAGAATAAACACCTCAGCAGCCCTGCATGAGATTTGACTTCCACATTCAAGAGAATCTTTGTACACACACTCTCAACCCACCTTGCAGCCTCCACACTACCTGTATGCTGAGCCATGCACTTCCATCCAAACACTATGGACATCAGCTGAACTGAGCAGACCTCAGATACCAGCACTACTAGGCACAAACATTTCTGTCAGTATCTCTTACTGGTTGGTACCTGGCACCAGTCCCTGGCTTACAGAAAACATGGACAGTTCTGAAACAAGCAGTTTTATCTCCCAGTTCCAAAAACTTCACAGCTCTTTAGGCATCGATTTATTTAGTAACAGAAAGGAACCTGCAGATCAGTGTCTTCCTCCCTGTTTTTTTTTTAAAAAGATGATGCCACCTACTGGGATTTTTCATAATTATAATAGCAAAATTAGTCACTACGTTAGCTTCTGCTTGCATTTTTGACAACTTCTAGAGCTGATATACAAGGATCACGACTCAACTACACTCTTTGCTGTGCAATCACAACATGCAAACTCCATCAAGGAGGCAAAAATGTGCAAAACAGACACTGTTGTCTCTGGTCCCTCAAAAAAAAAAAAAAAAAAAAAAAGAGAAAACATCTGCCATATTTCTTCTGCACTGATCTCTCTTCCCTTCCATTCTGACATCACTCCGTTTGGGAAGCTTAGCAGCATCATATTAGCCCTGGATGACATACAGACGTGACAGAAGAAAACACTGCAAAGGGTTCACAAATAGCACTGCAGTACTTATGAATGTCACCACACAAAGCCAGCAGGGCCTGGGAGAGCATGGAAGGCAGCTTTGGGCCACATCCTTACCCAGGGCTAGAACTCCTCCTCCTTTTGTGTTGGCGTTTCCCACACCTCTTGCAATGACTTTCCAGGTTTAGTTGCCTCTCGCAGGGAGACAAGACAGTGCTGAAAGGAGACACAAACAGAGACTGAGAGCATGGCAGGGTAGAGAAAATACTCTTTTGCTCAATACAAAGAAAACAGCAGCAAAAAACTTTTCTTTCAGGAAGAAGAAATCTACAAGAATGACTAAAGTCATCATAAATTCACATCACATTTTATATTAGCAGTAACCTTCTCACGAGGAAAGAGGAAGAAAGGATAGGGTGTCACTTTAATCCTCCCAAGACACAGAACACAGGGTTAAAGTCCTCTTCTCGTTTGTTCCATGAGAGCTGCAGAGTAGGCACAGGGCTGCTCAAGGTCTTTAGAGAGGAAAAAGCAACATGGAAAGAGCTGATTACCTGGGGTTGAATCTCAGTACAATATAGCCCAGCTGCTTCAAGTGGCTGAACACCTTGGAGTGAAGGAAAACAAGAAAGTTAAGTGTCCGCCCCATCACCAAAGAACTTTCCTCACTTCTGCTGCAACTACGTAAACACTGTACTGCACAGGCAGAGGAAAAAAAAACTCTAAGGTTAGGAGCTAAAGCAAAGATAGGGAAACAGGAAGTGATTATCTGGAAAAAGATGAGTGGGGGTGGCGGTAGGGGAGGAAAACTCAGAACGACTCCCCTTTCTGTCTACTTTGTCCCTGGGAAAGGTCACATGGCAAAGGCTGGGCTCAGCTCCCTGCTTCCATCCTCTGCTGGAGCTCCCAACACACCTGGTAATGTAGCAGGTTCATTGCCCCCTGGGACAGCAGAATTTCATAGGCTTCCTGAACTGACATGGGCGCATCTTTGTTAAAGAGCTGAAGAGAGCCCTGTGGGGATAAAGACTCATGTTTAGAGGATCACAGAGAACAAATCTATGCAAGGTCATAACAGCATCTTGTCACTGGGTCCTGATAGCTGGACCTAGCACCCTCCTTGCCTTCCCAAGCCCTTCCTGGATTACTACCTACAGTCCCTCCTCAACACTATGGTTTTAGCAGCAAGGTAAGAAGTTCTTATCCAAAGCTGTCAGCCCCTGTCCCAGCACTATTCCTTAATATCACTGCATCTGCTCAACTGTTGAAATATAATTGTTTTAGGAGATAACTTCCTTTAATTTTGAGTATCTCAGTGATTCAGGACACAGCACAACCACAAGACATTTAGTACTAGCAACATGAAGAACGCTGAGAAAGGGGAATTGAAGGCATCCTGAGATACTACCAGTTGGTGGCTCCTTAAACATCTACTGCAGCCTCAGTCCAGAGGTAAATATCCCTAGGCAGTAACAATTAACCTCCAGAGGCTATGCCTCTTTTTCCAAAAACAAGCAAACAAAAAACATGTAACTGGTCTTCTCTGCTTCTGGGATGGATTCTTAGCAATTGATTAATTTTTATCTATATACACATGTTTTTTTTAAGGTCTATTGTCAAATTGCAAAAGCCAAAAAAACACCCAGCTACTGCAATAAAGACTTAATATCATTAGATGCCCATAATCTGATCAAGGGCAGCAGAGCTTCCCTTTAGATTGGTCCATCTAAGTCACTGGTAACAGCTATCTATGAAGAGAAAACCCAGAGTTAGTACTACTTTACTAACAGTAACACAGATAATCCAGACACTTTCCCAGTCTCTACCATCATATCTGATGTATGAGTGGGATAAAGATAATACCAGCTTGATAAACTGGCTACTGATCCAACTGACACATCCTATCAGTAGCACCAAGACTGCTTTAGAATGCAACAGATGAACTCACTGCCTGGAAACCAACACTGCCATCAGCAAACAGGCTAAGAGACAACACTTGGAGAACCAGACATTTATCAACTGCTCAATTTGCAGTAACAACCAACACACATTAACTGACTTTCGACTTGAGTCAAAAGGGGGAATAAACGTCCAGCTACTACAGCTCCTTCAGTCATTCCTGAATAGCCCAATGCTTCCATCCACACGTAGGTAGCCTACTTACACACTCCAGCAAGTACAGAGCCTCCTCAGGCAGCAGACACTGTTTGCCACGTTCTGAGAACCCCATAGTGTGCCAGAACTTCCCCTGCAACAGAAGCACAAACCTACGATGGACTTTGGCTGTTCACTGCTGACAACTATGCTCACTCTCATTTCAAGAAGCAAAAGAAGGAGTTGCCAGCAGGAGATGATGGTACTGACTACACTCTGCAGCAGACTCACCGCAGGGGACTCCAGCTCCACAATGCCGTGTTCTGGCTTCCACACGGCTTTCACCAGATTCTCCCTGAGAAGGTTAAAAATTAGGTTTTTTTATTACCAGCTTGTTTTATAATCAGCCATGATCAACTCCTGTTCTAGCAATTTAACAAGGTCAAACAACAGCAAGCTTTCAGGTAGCACTGTTACAGTGTAAAGCTTGAGAAAGCTGCCATTCTTTGCGTCTAGCAATAGCAGGTGACAATTTTATCATTGCCCACTAGTTAAGAGCATCTCCAGGCAACACCCAAATGTCAGTCCATACTGCAGCATACTGCTGGAAACACAGCTATATGCTTAGTAGCTCAATTTCCCTGTGTCAGGGGCTGTTATATGAAAGGAACCTTAACCTTTCCAACCTCCTTTCCATCCTGAAAGCCTCCATTGCTGCTCCAGGCACGTGTTTATGGATGTGCAGTGGAAGACAACGACCTACTCAGCCTTGCCTGAAAGCCATCACTCTGAAAGCCTGTGCATCCTTGTGCAAAGGTTTCCTACCACTTAACAATAACAGAATAATAACTGTTACTACATGACTGCAGAATAAGTGCCAGGTAGCTGCAGAGAGCTCCCAAGAAACTATGAGTTCCAGAGTACAGCAGAAGCCACCAGAACTGATGCATAAGGAGCTCAAAGAACTGCCTGAAATGCAGGCCCATCCAATAGCAGCAAGGGGCTGCGAGGGCCCATCCAAACCGGCTATGCCACCCACTGCCGCTTGGACCCAAGCTCGAGGCCCAGAGACTTACGGCCGTTCCACGCGCTCCTCAGCCAGCTGCTGCCGCTGCTCCTCCAGGCACAATCGCAGACGTTCGGCCTGCTCGTCGGAGCCGTCGGGCGCGAACTCTTTCTGGCCGCAGGAGCGCCGAGGGGCCCTATTGCGCCTGCGGTGAAGGAGAAGAGCAACAGTTAGAGAGCAGCAGCACCAACCCAAATACAACCACCACCACTAAACCATCAACTTTATCCTCTCCTCCACCACCGGAGTTGCACCTTTAAGACCTTTCCCGCCCTCGCCGCTCCCTACCTCAGGCGGCGCGAGCAGCCCGGCTCCATCGGTGCACACCGCGGAACGCCCCTTCCGCCCGCCGCGGGGCCGTAGCGTCGGCGGAGCACTATGAGAGCTTAGCACGCCCTCTAGCGGCTCGGAGGGCCGTCAGAGTCGGGAACAGACGCAGTGCGGGCTCTGAAGCCGTTCGGCAGTGTGCGTGGAACTGTACACTAAATTAGCAGAAAAACAGTTGGAAAAGCTGACAAGTCAAGTTAAGGAAAAGAAATCGTTATCTAATAACCTCGAAAAAGTAGTTAAATTTCATACCAATTAAAAGAAACTTAGATAGTGAGAAAAAAAGATAAAAAGCACCTTCTTCCTCCACCTCATTATCTTAGGCATCACAGGTGCTGTGGGACCACCAAGAACCTTCTAGAACTGCCTGCAATCCTCCCGAACTGGTTGAAAACCTCTGGAATGCTCTGGAACCTTGGCCAGAACTCTTCTGGAACAGCCTGGAACCCTCTGGAACCAACCATTTCTGTACATGCCCAGAAACTTCTAGAACCTTCCAGAATGACCTAGGATCATCTATGTCTGGCAGGAGCAGTCCTGAGGAGAGCCCAGTGCTATCTTCTCAGCCCACAATGGTTTTGTTGGAGCTGTGCATCCTCTCAGGGTTTCTGAAAAATATGTGAGTGATGGTACCTGCAAAAGATGCTGTTCTGAGCAGAACTGCAGGTCTCAAAGCACGTCTAGTGTGGAGCATCCAGGCCGTGGAGTTGGTAGCATGGGAGTGTTGTGGCTGGGCTCAGAACAAAGGTGCTGATGACTGCAGCCCTGATGCAGCCTTCAAATCGCAATGAAGCCCCAGGATTTCACTGCTGTCTGTGTGGCTGATAGGGATTTTAATTCTCTGGATTTGCAGTTACTGGACAGGATCAGGTGTGAAATTTGACCTGGAGAGGCCAGCAGCAGCATGATGGGCAGCCTCCTCACACGTTATTTTCCAAGGGCTTGTGACAATCCACAGCTGGGCTGCTAGCACTGAGGCAGGCACCCAGCCCCATTCCTTAGCGCAGTACTTGGGCTCACCACTCATTCTGAGGAAAAATTCAGTCAATGTGGGGAAAAACAGTGAAACAATGGCCAAGCTGCTGTAATTACAGCTCCTCCTGCCCAGCAGCTGGGGAAGGCAATTTCTCTCTGTAGCAGGTATCACTATTTCTTCTGGTTGTGCCTCCAGCAGAGGCTGGTGAGATGCCATTGTGCAGGGCAGCACTGAGTGCGTTGTGGCCCAGTTACAGTGGAAAACAGGAAACCTTAGCACATTGCAAGCCCATCTGGCTGATGACAAAGCTGGATTTTCTGCTGAGGAGGTATGAGCTGATCTGATGGGAAAACGCACCAAAAGCTCAGACTTCACCTCAAGTTTCTCTCTTGTTGCTGTGAGATAGCTCATAAGACTTTGTTTACTGTCAAATAGGAAATATACAGCTTTTTTCCCCACCAACATCTCAGCTTCCTGCTGCAGTTTCCCAGTAATAGCCCCTTTGACAAAATGCCAGCATAGGCAAAAAAAAAATGCAAAAAACATCCTGCTCTATTTTCCAGTGAATTATTTTAATTTTTCTTCCTTCCTGATTACTGATTCCTCGCCTTCCTTGTGAACTGACCCTCAGTCCTTCAGGGGGGCCACACAGTGCTGGCTAGCTGCAACTGTCTCTCTGCAGCATGTGGAAGCACAGTGCAGGGAACAAGGATGTATCTCTTGTATATCTCAAGGGGCAGCAGGACATGCGGCAGATGCACCTTTTTCTCCCTACTTTACCAAAAAAAAAAAAAAGTTGTATTTTGGAGGATAGCCAGACTACCTGATTTTTGCATAACTCAAGAACACCACATACTTTTCCTTTCAAATTCCAGTCTGTCACCCCTTTGTTTAATTCAGTTTTTCCTTAAAACAGAAAGGAAATGGTCTGGAAAAGACTCTAATCCAGAATTTGCTTTTTGCACCCACTATGATTGCAAGACCCAGCAACATCAAGACTAATCTCAGTTTACATTTCTTTTCAATACTGGGATCTTAGCTATCATAGAGGAGTCCAGCTTTACACAGAGGCACCAATAACACCTTCTCCCTGATAAAGTTAATCTTTTCCCAGCTGAAACCACTTAATCAGCCCTAACAGGCTGAGTCTCATTAGCTGGAAGTGGGAACTGCACTTTCTTCTCACTTATAAATAGGTGAGCGGGGAACCTAGTTGTTTTTTTCTCTTGTGCTCAAGCAGGGATTTTTAATGTGAGCTTTCTTTGTGTTTGTCTTGAGACTATATCTGCAGTGTTCATAGTACAAGGTTTTTTGTTTCTTTAAGTTTAGGTAGCTTTTCTTCCTTATTCTGATTAGGTCCCAGCTGACTTTCTTATCAAGTAGCTATGTGTGGCAGCAAACCTAAAATGCTACTGTGGGGGAATTTCCTAGGCTCTCTGCAGTTATTCTTTGTGGCAGGGTTAGGGAAAGCAGACAGATGAAAGATGTTCTTATTTGAGCTAAAAGAGCAGTCGAAGAGCTGCTCAGAAAGCTGAGTACTGGTAAAGCACCTTTGTAACTGAGTAGTCAGCTGAGGAATACAAGGATGGATAGGTGACTATGATCCTGGATGCTGCTAAAGAGGGAGAGCATGGGTGTGTGGTATCAGGGAGCAGAGCAGGATTTGACCTTCATTGTTAGAGCTCTGGAGGAGCTGCAAAGGAGGCTAACAGCAGATGTCAAAGCTCATTGCTTCTCCTCCATCAGAACCCTTGCCTTGAGGAAGCCACACTTCATTTTCTTGGAGAGACGTAATGCTGAATGTTCCAACCCAGTATCTCAAGAGTATATCTCTCTGACCAGGCTGTTCAGGCT